>NC_058158.1:22907245-23020507 GCF_020080835.1 Cotesia glomerata | reverse complement strand
TAATTAATAACAAATAAAAATAATAATAACCAACAATAATTAATAATTAACAAAATAATTCCACTTATAAACAAAACTAAAACTAAATACATAAATGCCGTAGCACGGGCAGTCGACGCGGTCGCGGTAGCGGTAGCTTGCTCGGTCCGTCGATGAGGCCCGCGGTGCCGTCGCTCGTCACACCCCTCCGCCTCCCCCTTATAATACCTTCTTCACAATATATATATATATATATATAGCTGATACCCGCCCGCTTCGCTGGGCATACAATAAAATTTTATGTTGTAACCTAGATGAAAAATATAAACAAAATGATTAATTTCAAAAAGATAATTAATATAAATTTTGAATTAGAGAAAAGTGATTGTTTATGATAACCGGTGTTAGCGAGTATTAAATATATGAGAAAAGTATTTTATTATTAATAATCAATCAATCAATGGGTCAGTTAGTCAGTAAATCTGTCATTAGACAGATTTCCGCATCACCCATGACGTACTGTGTAGTGAGATGCGTTCCCATTATAATAATGTTATCCTAAACATTTAGTCTAGACCGGATAGGTCAAATGGTAGAGTAGCCGACATGTCACCGGAAGGTTCTGGGTTCGAATCCCTGTCCGAGCTATCTGAATTTTTTCTCGCATATTCTGTAAACTCTTATTAAGAAGGTCCTTCCTATTTCTTTCTCAATCTCTTCCTCCTCCAATTATTCTGTTACGTGAATGTTGGAACGATTCACGTAATAATTATCCGTAACTCCTATTCTTTTCCGCTTCATAGTATTATTTAATTTTCAAAATGTCAATAATTTTTAATTTTAAAAAATGTTAATAATAAAATACTTTTCTCATATATTTAATACTCGCTAACACCGGTCATCACAAACAATCACTTTTCTCTAATTCAAAATTTATATTCATTATCTTTTTGAAATTAACCATTTTGTTTATATTTTTCATCTAGGTTACACCATAAAAATTTATTGTATTCCTATCGAAGCGGGCGGGTATCAGCTAGTTATTAATAAATTCATAACAAATTAAGTGGTATTAAAAAATATATTTATTATTACTCATTTTATTAGAAATTATCTTAAATCGACCGTTGTTTATAATAATTTAACGATATCGTTGTAAAATTTTAGAGAAGACGCATCAGACACAATTTACCATTTTAATTTTAATCATTAAAATCAGTATAATCATTTAACAATATCAACTTGATAATATTTATGTTTAATTTATCTGTGTTATGATATAATCGAGTTCATCCTTCATGATTATTCCAATACATATAAGTTATTAATGATTTAGCTATTCTTTCTTAAAAAACGTATGATTATGAATTCCTACTGTCCCAACAGTCAATCGATAAAATTTAAAATCAATCATTTTGACAGTTATTATAGCAACGGTAACCATGATAACGGTAACCATGGTAACGGCAACCATGGTAACGGTAACCATGGCAACGGTAACCACGGCAACGGTAACCATAGCAACGGTAACCATGGCAACGATAACCATGACAATGGTAACCATGGCAACGGTTGATTAGCGTGGGTGGTTGTAGGGGGGTTGAGTTCGATAATTTACGGGTGCCACTGATGGTTTCTTAGATTAGAGGGTCAAAATGATATTTCGCTCCCAAAAAAAGAGAGAGATATAGGGAAGGGGAAAGATTATAGGGCACGGGAGGGGAGGAGAAGAATGAGAGGGAGGGGAGGGGAGGGCATATGTGATGGTAGACGAAAAATTCATTTTGGCTAGGAATTGCGTAAAATCCGTTCTTAGTGAGCGTCTACATCACGAATGGAGTAACTATGCTAAATTTCAAGTCAATCGGGCGAATAGTTTCGGAGATCTCGTGATGAGTGAGTGGTATTTCGCTTATATATATATAGATTACTCATTTTATTAGAAATTATCTTAAATCGACCGTTTTTTATAATAATTTAACGATATCGTTGTAAAATTTTAGAGAAGACGCATCAGACACAATTTACCATTTTAATTTTAATCATTAAAATCAGTATAATCATTTAACAATATCAACTTGATAATATTTATGTTTAATTTATCTGTGTTATGATATAATCGAGTTCATCCTTCATGATTATTCCAATACATATAAGTTATTTCAGTTATTAATGATTTAGCTATTCTTTCTTAAAAAACGTATGATTATGAATTCCTACTGTCCCAACAGTCAATCGATAAAAATCGATGTATTTGCCTAACATTGTATAGAATAATACTGTTGAATAATAATTGTATAGAATATTAATATTTAGTAACTTTCTACTTTTATTCTAATCATTCCTCTGAATTTAATTTACAACCGAATTTGTTATTACAATTTATTTATTTTAACAGTTGTTATAGCAACGGTAACCATAGCAACGGTAACCATAGCAACGGTAACCATGGCAACGGTAACCATGGCAACGGTAACCATGGCAACGGTAACCATGGCAACGGTAACCATGGCAACGGTAATCATGGCAACGGTAACCATGGCAATGGTATCCATGGCAACAGTTGATTAGCGTGGGTGGTTGCGGGGGGAGGTGAGTTTTATAATTTATGGGTGCCACTTGATAGGTTTCTTAGATTGGCGAATCAAAATGACATTTTCTAAAAAAAAAAAAGAGAGAGAGATATAGGGAAGGGGGAAGAAGGCACGGGAGGGGAGGGGAAGAATGAGAGGGAGGGGAGGGGAGGGCATATGTGATGGTAGACGAAAAATTCATTTTGGCTAGGAATTGCGTAAAATCCGTTCTTAGTGAGCGTCTACATCACGAATGGAGTAACTATGCTAAATTTCAAGTCAATCGGGCGAATAGTTTCGGAGATCTCGTGATGAGTGAGTGGTATTTCGCTTATATATATATAGATATATATATATATATATACATATATATATATATATATATATATTAGGGTGCTTCATTTGAGACGGCTATTTGTTTTTTCTCACTCCATTGACGAAATATTGTTCTGAAAATAGAAAAAAAAATTCTCACCAAAGGAAAGTTCTTAATTTCAATTTTAAGTACTCGCTGAATGAATTTTAATTTTTCCCATATAATTAACCCGTTAAAATAATTTTTTGCTTAAATTATCTATAGCATAGCGACATTTCATGATATTCATTTGACCATGGGTGGAAGTTGTAGAGGGATCCTTCCTCTTTAAAAGCTCTGACAGCTTATTCCCAATTTATGCGCTACCTCGCCAGTAAAAAATTGTATATTCGATTTTTGCTCAAAAGTCGTGATTTTTTTATTTTTTCTCCAAAACTATTGATCTGACACCAAAATTACAGAGAACCTTTTTTGTAAAGAATTCAATTTTCTATAAGATAGATTGATAGCTGAAACCTTTCAATGAATTGCCTCTGAGATAAATTTAATTAATTACGAAAACAATAAATGACACTATTTTATCGTATTTTTTATACTTTTTAATAAAATAACAGTTGATAAAAAAAATTATAACATTGTATATTTTTATAATCAACCATTGTGATATCGTTATAATACCTAAATTTCTAAAATTTTGAATCATCTTACAAATATTATAATAAATGAGGAGCTGATTTTCAAAAAGATATCTTTTCATATTTTAAAAGAGCAGTTTTTTGAACTATTAAATATTAATTATTTCGAGAATTATAAAGATTTCTTAATGAAAATCGAATTTAAACTTCATAACCGATAGCGCTTTATAGCTAAATTAAAAAAGTTCAATAAAAATATTTATAATTGAAGATAACCAGTTTTTTGTCTCGATTAATCAAAAATGAAAAGATACCCTTTTGAAACTCAACTCCTCAAATATAGTTGTTACATAGAATATATCCAAAATATATGATCATACATAACTCCGGCACACAAAAAAAAAGTGGTATGTACTTTGGATCGGACCTACCTATCGAAATGAATATTGACCCACTGAATCCGAATTTGAAGTCCGTTTGACCCGGTTACCCTCCAATTTTGAGCATAATGCAAAAAACTCCAAAAAATTGCATAAAACTGCAGTCACAGCCATGAAAAAATTCTTGTGGACCCGGATCAAGTATGATTTTTATGTATTCCAATTTAATGAACCTAAATCTGAACGTTAATTAGCCTGGTGAGCCGAACAAATTTGAAAAAAAAAAAAAACGAAAAACCCAAAAAAGTTGCAATAAATCATGAAAAATTGAAGTTATCGAGATAAAAATTTTTTGGACTCAGATTGAGTATGATTTTCATGTATGTTGTTCCACTGAATTTGAATCTGAAGTTTTCTTGCACCGTTAACGTTTTAAAATTTAAAAGAATCTCAAAAAACCAAAAAAATCGGGAAAATTGCAGCTATAAATATGAGAAAAAATCTATAAAACATGATTAAATACTTTTTTTGTATTTTTTCACGCATAAAATACAAATTAAGAATCTGAAAATTTAAAAAATTTTAATATCTATAAAAAATGACATATAACTAGAATTAAGAAAACGGTTTTCTCGAATTTCAAACTGTTCTTCATTGGTATCGAACTCTTTTGTTCTCAAACGATCTACGCAGTAAATTTCTCTTCCGTTTATTATTATCTCTTGTATTTCATGCGTGAAAAAATATAAGAGTATTTGATCATGTTTTATAGATTTTTTTTTTTCATATTTGTAACTGCAATTTTCCCGATTTTTTTGGTTTTTTGAGATTTTTTTAATTTTAAAACGTTAACGAGGCACTGGGCTGTGACTGCAGTTTTATGCAATTTTTTGGCGTTTTTCGCATTATGCTCAATATTGGAGGGTGCTCGCGTCAAACGGACTGGAAATTCGGATTCAGTGGGTCAATATTCATTTCGATAGGTACACGGAAAAAAAATATTGTTAAAATGACTATCCAACGTATCCTCAAACGACGTTTCCTTGAAATAACAATCCGGATTTCTGATTTAAGGATTTATTTGTTTGACTTAAAAGCATACAGGGAATAGCTCTTGTAAATATATGTAGTTTCGTCAAAACAAGCAACTTTTTCGTTAACGTGAGGATCTGTATAGTTGAATTAACTAAATGTAACGCTAAAATAATGATATGGATCGTCATTTTGATGATCCGCTGTATAGCTGAATTGGCTATACAGCGTATATCTCTAAAAAAAATGACTATACGGCGTACAGTCAAAATAACGATACGTATCCTTATTTTAACAATATTTTTTTTCCGTGTAGGTCCGATCCAAAGTACATCCCACTTTTTTTGTGCGCCGGAGTTATGTATGATCATATATTTTGGATATATTCTATGTAACAACTATATTTATTAGAATATTTGTAAGATGATTCAAAATTTTAGAAATTTAGGCATTATAACGATATCACAATGGTTGATTATAAAAATATACAATGTTATAATTTTTTTTATCAACTGTTGTTTTATTAAAAAGTATAAAAATTACGATAAAATAGTGTCATTTATTGTTTTCTTGTAATTACAAATAAATTAATTAAATTTATCTCAGAGGCAATTCATTGAAAGGGTTCAGCTATCAATCTATCTTATAGAAAATTGAATTCTTTACAAAAAAGGTCCTTTGTAATTTTGGTGTCAGATCAATAGTTTAGGAGAAAAAATAAAAAAATCACGACTTTTGAGCAAAAATCGAATATACAATTTTTTACTGGCGAGGTAGCTCATAAATTGGGAATAAGCTTTCAGAGCTTTTAAAGAGGAAGGATCCCTCTACAACTTCCACCCATGGTTAAATGAATATCATGAAATGTCGTTATGGTATAGATAATTTAAGCAAAAAAAATTATTTTAACGGGTTAATTATATGGGAAAACTTTAAATTCATTCAGCGAGTACTTAAAATTGAAATTAAGAACTATCCTTTGGTGAGAATTTTTAACTTTCCGCTAAGAAAATCGGGAAGTTATTGTTTTCACCCTGTTTTGCAAAAATCGAGTTTTCATCAGATCTCGACGTTTTAAGGTCATAGGAAGCTTCCCTGACTACCCCCGCGATGTTGTCACTATGTCTGTGTGTGTGTGTTTTTTTTTTTTTTTTTTTTTTTTTTATCTAAGAGGGGAGAATCCTTTTTACGGATTCCAGGCATAGATGTTTCGCCTGGATATGTGAGACTCGACGCAGTGTCATGCAAATACTTGACACTAGCGCCCATACTCACTAAACCCTAAACTTCTTTTCTTCTATCCTCTTATCCCCTATGGAAACCGCCGTGTAGGCATTACATCGCAGGGGGAGGAATTAGCTGCCGCTCTTCCTTCTTGTGGCTAAGGTGTTGTTTCTACCTTCCTTCTAAACTCTGACTTTGGATCTTTTTCTCTCAATGGAACGCAGTTCGGTAAGAACTTCTGTGGCGAAAGTGCTTGTGGCGTTCCAGGCAGCTTCACTCGACAACATTGCTTCTACTAACGTCTCTGGTTGGACTTTCTTGTTCAAACAATTCTCTAACTCATCTCGCTGAGGGTCAAAACGTGGGCACACAAAGAAAACGTGCTCTGCATCTTCAGCAACTCCTGGGCAGGACGGGCACTCCGGAAAGTTGCCGTGCTTGAAGCGGTGTAGATACTCTCGGAAGCAACCATGTCCTGACAACAACTGCGTCAAGTAATAGTTGACTTGACTGTGGCTCCGGTTCATCCAAACGTCGATCTTTGGTATAAGACGATAAGTCCATCTACCTTTTCCTGCGGCATCCCACTGCAATTGCCATCGTACGATGCTGCGATATCGTTCTTCTGTTCTGAGTTCTTCGTGGCTAAGTGTGGTTGACCTTTTCCGTTGGTATAGGTTTCGTCTTTCTTCAGCTAGGACTCTGAGGGGCAGAGTTCCAGAAATGACGCACACTGCTTCCTCAGATATTGTTCGGAAAGCGCAAGCTACTCTTAAGGCACTCAAACGGTATACTGGTCCAGCTTTTCTCCATGCTTCTTGTAATTCTAATGCGTCAGCCCAAATGGATATTCCGTACGTGAGCACTGATGTGACCACAGATGATAATAATAGTCTTCTGCTCTGCTTTGGACCTCCGACGTTCGGCATTAGTCGTGATAGACTAGCTACCACTGCTGATGCTTTAGTACTCACATGTTCGACTTGCTGTTTAAAGTTCAGTCGGGCATCGAGCATCACTCCCAGGTATCGGATGAATGGTTGTGATGTAATTTCATGTTCTCCGATTTCTAGTTTGATTGTTTCTACTGCTTTCCTGCTAGTGATAAGCACTGCTTCAGTTTTATGCTTGGCCAGCTCCAAATTCATCATATTCATCCATAGGTTGATGCGGCCGAATGTAATGTCAAAGGCCAGATTTATCTCTTCCAGATGTTTCGCGACTATCACTACAGCTACATCATCGGCATATGCAACTAACTTGACCTCTGATGGCAACGCGATTCTCAGGAGTCCATCGTACATGATGTTCCACAGGAGTGGTCCAAGAACTGAGCCTTGTGGTACTCCTCCAGTGATATCGTACTCCTTCGGACCGTTTTTCGTGTCATACTTCAGGACCCTATTCGAAAAGTAGCTTGCTACCATTCGAAGCAGGTATTCTAGTACTTTTTTGTCTTCGAGAGCTCGCATAATGCAGTCCCAGTTGGCGGAGTTAAAAGCATTCTTGATGTTCAAAGCAGCTACCAAACAATACTTTTTCATACCACCTTTCCATCTCTTCCCGGCGATTGCCTCCTTGGCTGTATTGACGACCAGGTTGATTGTATCAAGGGTTGCTCGTCCTTTCCGGAATCCATACTGGTTGTCTGATAAGAGTGGATCAACAACAGCTTCTATCCTTTGATGAATTATAGTAGCTTGCCTAGGATGTCCCACGTTTGCTCCTTGGTAATTCCAGCGCCTTTGTCCATTACCTCTTTGAGGGCATTCCTTCCTTTGCCCTGAACTCTTTCTTCTTTTGGAACTGATAGAATCCTCATCAGTTTCTTCTTCGCGTCCATCTTCTCTTGATTGTTTATTTGATCCATAAATTCTATGATACTCCAAAGCAGAAGGTCGTCTCCGAACGCGATGCCTCAGGAAGTGGAGGGGTGATCACTCCTATAGCTACCCCCATTGCCATAAGAGCTTGTGGCCATTGAGGCGGGAAGTTTCAACCGCTTCGACCCTGCACCTTCTTCCTTCATCGGCTTCCTCTTGCTCCCGTGGGAGCGGCACGTTGATGCCGGGAGTTACCACATACGCCGCGCTATACGGATCATATCGCACATCTCTTTCGAGCAGCGTCACTATATCCGCTTGCGTACGTGACCCATTGGTCAGGTGTTGTGACCGACCCTTCATAATCGAAGGGGAGTTTTGTCCGCGGGAGCGTATTTAATTTGGCTCCTACCCCCTGCCCTTATCAACTATAGTAAATAAGCATCCTCTAAGGACAGAGAGCGTTCCCCTATCCGCTTGTGGGGACGCGACTGGTAGCAGTTTCTCCTCTGCCGCAGGTGTGTGTGTGTGTGTGTGTGTGTGTGTGTGTGTGTGTGTGTGTGTGTGTGTGTGTGTGTGTGTGTGTGTGTGTGTGTGTGTGTGTGTGTGACTATGTGACTCGCTTATAACTTTTGATCGACTAAACCGATCGGAATCTACTAAACGGCGTTCTAAAGAGTTTCCTAAACTTAGATTTCCTGTGAATTTGAACCGATTCGGACCGATAGATTTTGAGAAATTTTGAAAAATCTCAAAAAAAATAAGAAAAAAATATTTTTTGAAAGTGGTTTTTTTGGAATAACTTTTAAGGGGCTTTATCGATCAACTTCAATCCGCTCTTAAGCTTGAAAAACCACGTCGATCGCCACCAAGCTGGTCGAAATCGGTTGATTCGTTCGAGAGATATCATGAACGAAAGAAAACCGAAAAAAGTATTTTTTCGAGATTACTCCGAAATTTTTGGTTCTATCAATTAAAATCTGAAAATAACTTATGAGGATGATAAAACTGCATCGAATGCCACCAACCGCTTGAAAATTGGTTGATCCATTCAAAAGTTATTGCGGTTTGAAAATTCCAAAAATAGTGTCTATGAAACTTCTATCAAACTTTTGAGCTGGGAGAGCTCAAATGCATAGAAATATTATTTCTTTGAACTCAGTGAGCTCAAAATATCACATAAATTATATTTTGAGCTCAAAAATCTCAAAAATGTCATAAGTACAATTTTAAGCGCCCAGGAATGGAATTAGCGGGAAGTTCCAGGAATGGCCGTTTTGCGAAAATTGAGTTTTCATCAGATCTCGACGTTTTAAGGTCACAGGAAGCTTTCCTGACTATTCCCGCAATGGCGTCCGTGCGGCTGTATATGTGTATGTGTGTATGTGTGTGTGTGTGTGTGTGTGTGTGTGTGTGTGTGTGTGTGTGTGTGTGTGTGTGTGTGTGTGTGTGTGTGTGTAAACTTCTTATAACTTTCGAACGGCTTGACCGATCGGATCAAAATAGGTGACGATCCAAAGAGTATCATTGCCATTAAATTTCGTAAAGATTTGAATCAATTCGGTTCGCTAGATTTTCAGAAATCTCAAAAATAAAATTTTCAAAAAATGTTTTTTTGGAATAACTTTTAAACGGTTGCACCGATCAATTCCAAAAACTATTCCGCTCTTAAGTTTAAAAAACCACGTCGATTGCCACTAGTCCCGTCAAAGTCGGTTAATTCGTTTGAGAGTTATCGAAAACGAAAAATTAAAAAAAAAAAGTGTTTTTTTGGAATTACTTCGAAATTCCTTGTTATCGATTTAAACTTCAAAATCAGTTATGAGGTTTTAAAAACTGCGTCGAATGCCACCAACCGCGTAAAAATCGGTTCATTTATTCAAAAGTTATTGCGGTTTGAAAATTCAAAAAATCGTGTTTTATCAAACTTCTATCAGACTTTTGAGCTCGAAGAGCTCAAAAACAAAATAAGTGAAATGTTGAGCGTTTAGGTATGGAGTTAGCGGGAAGTTGCAGGGATGGCCTTTAGGGTCAACCGTTTTCCTAATTTTTTTTTTCTATATTCAGAACAATATTTCGTCAATGGAGTGAGAAAAAAAAAATAGTCGTCTCAAATGAAGCACCCTAATATATATAGATAAACTCACCAATTGTGATGTAAGATTTAAATTAATTTTTTTTTAATACACAAATTCAAATAGGTACATTGTAAATTATAAGATTAAGAAGAACGAAATGACAATATCTAATACTAATGGTCGACCGATAATTGATCCCAGGACAACTCATCCCGCGATGTTGTGTCAGCGTCATAATGTCCGCGACAAATTTGGGAATTGGGTGAATAAATGATAAAGGGGGGAAGAGGGGACCTTTTTTTACTTAGTAGAAATTTTTTGGTAACTGAAAAAATATAATTCGGACAGCCCGGACCGGGACTCGAACCCGGATCGTTCGGTTACGCGCCAAAGGCTCTACCAGTTAAGCTATACGAGACACTGTTCGTAACTACCATTCAGTAACCTATTAAGACCTGACTTGAGTAAGCACCACCGTCCATCTTACGGTAAATAACAAATATTAATTTGTAGTTAAATTTGTCGTATAGACAAGTCAGTGACACAATCGGGGGTGAAGTGTCGTGGGACCAATTGTCGGTGGACCAATACTAATTGACTGTTTTTCAATAATTTTAACTCATTTTGACTGTTGTGATTAACTAATATCATATATTGATATTTTTTTGAGTATTTAAATCTAAATCATATTAATTAACTTTTTTCATAAAACTTTTTTCTAAAATTATTATAAATCTTTACAGTTAATAAACTATACTGACTCAAAAATTATAATTACCAAATAAAGTATTAAAATTTTTATCGTTTAAATTTTAATCGCTTCGCTGAGTGCTTTATAGAATTACATTTTCAGATCTAGCCTTGAAATTTAATTAGAGTATTGTTTCGATTTGCACAGATTCCAAATGAGTATTGAAAGTTTTAGTTAAAGTTATTGCAAGTCTCATAAGTAAAGTTGAAATCTGTCTAGCTTCAAGTGCGAAGAGTTTTTTTGATATTTAAAATTTTCTCAGTGACATCAATTTCTCATAGAAAATAAATTTAACATGTTTTTTACGAATTCTATTTAAATAAGTAGCCAAATTTATTTTTCACATGCCCAGTGTTCAGAAAATGCATTCATTTTAATCAGTTACATTCCCGCGATCCCACAATAAGAACAATTTATAAGTTATGTAATCAGCAAAAATAACCTGTATGTAAAATTCTTAGTCCGTTGACCGAATTACTACATGTAATGTTAAGTTTTGGAAACCTTACAATAACTTTTTTCCCGCTGCTAAAGAGACGCTGGTTGTAAGGAAATTTTTAGTAAATGTTATTGAAAATTAAGGTTGCACGGACAGTACCCCGTAAGTCATAATAGAATCTAAATTTTTTTTTTCATTAAAATTAAAAATTTGAATACGAAAATTCATTACTATAATTTAACCGTTACCTTACATTATTAACTAAAATAATTAAATAATTTAATTAACAAAAACAATAAATAGTCAACGTTTGACTCAAGTATTTTTTCACAAAACTCAGACCTGGCAACACCGCGCTTAACAGCTGTTTATATTTATCCAGCTGTGTAGAGTTAAGTTGAAAAACATAGCCCATAAATATACACAGGAATTATTAAAATTCCAAATTCGCGCGTTCTGTTCTGTGCGATGTTGCCACACTGCGCTGAATCACGTGGTTTATTCATTTTTAAATATGTCGGCCTGAAATTTTCGTGAATTTCTCATCTTTTGCATTAAAATATCTTTAAAAGCCTTCGTCAGAAAATTTTCATTTTATTTTCAACGTATTCTACGAAAGTTGATTGACTGAAATACCAGTTTTTTGTTTTTTAATCTTCCTATGAGGTAGTCAAATAAATCGATATATGTGCAATCCGCCAATAGTCTCTATAGGCTACATGTTAAATTTCAATTTTTTAATAATTTATTAAAGGATAACCCTTCGTCAGATCTAATCCAAAAAATTAATTTAGATGTATGAGATAGCAATTCATAACATATCAAAAAATTAGCTTTTGATATTCACAAGTGCATTAGTATCCGAACAACCTTAATAGACATGGTCTAAATTTCATGTTTCAAAAAGTCCTAGTTTAACCCGGGAAAAAACTATCAGACCTGGCCATGTCTGTTCATGTATGATCAGGCCTGAAATTAGACCTGATAATGCCTGTTCATGTATAATCAGGCCTGAAATTAGACATAGTACTCTATCAAGTACTATATCCATAAAATTAAGCAAAATAATTAATTAAAAGTAACAATGGGCTTTCAGACCTGACCATGTCTGATCAGGCCTGATCAGGTCAATTCATGCCTGTTCATTTGGGCATGGTCATTTTTGTCATGTCTGATCAGGTCTGAAGCCTCATGCCTGTTCGTGTCTGATCATTTTTCCCCGGGTATAGCACTTGATAGAGTCATACGCAATTCTCTATAATAAATTAAAATACAAAAAAAAGTTTTTACATATAATTTTACGGCTGTAACATCAGCGGTTACCCATCCACCTACTAACCATGCTCAATGCTGCTTAACTTTGGTAATATCCGTGCGCCTTGAAGTTCCCGTCTGCTGTGCTGCTATCTTATGTGACAATAATTCTATGAAATACATAACGTATCAAATCAGTTTATCATAAATATAATATGAAAATTAATTTTATATTTTATAATTTTATATTTTGATAGTCTTAGGGCCAGTTTTTAAAACCGAGATAAAATTTTATCCTATGCCAAAATATATCTATATATTTCATGTTTATAGATATACTGGCAATAATAATTTTATCCTAGATAAAATTTTATCTCGGATTGAAAAACTGGCCCTTAATTTATTTATTTTACCGAATTTCATTATTACATCAAATTTATTTAAATAATAAAATAAGTAATTATTTTAATATTAGGCAGGAGCAGAGCAGACCAAAACATCCCATAGGAAATGTAAAAAATTTTTTATTTCAGAATTATTTAAACGTAATGATGAAAATAATTTTGCAAAATAATTTCGTCAAAGAAAAATTTTTATCACATCTCTGATCATGCAGATCTAATTATTTGTAGACCCTCACGGTTTTGGAAATGCCGTAAAGATTCGGTATTTATACGATATAAATGCTGTATTTTTACCGTAATACTTCAGTTATTTTAGCCAGTTTTTTTGTTGAATTATTACGAAAAAATTACGAAATAAATTCAGAGTATTTACGGCAATACAATAGAAAAATTACGGTATATGAACAGCATTCAAACCGTAAACGTACCGCATATTTACTGTATATCTGCGGCACTATTGCAGCAAAAAACCGGAAAAGAAGATCCCTACTTTCTATTACCGTTAAAATACCAAAAATATGCTGCTTTACTACTATTTTTCAATAGCTTAAAATTTTTCTTTACAATATTATAAATTATCATGAATAATTTTTAAGAGGTTGATAAATTAATTTCTCCGTTATTATTATTATTATCATTTTTAGCCCAGACCTGGATTCGAACCCGGATGATCTAGTTACGCGTCGAAGGCTCTACCAGTTGATCTATCAGAGACACTATCCGTATCTATTTACTCAGTCACCTAATAAGACTCACCGAGTAATAAACACAACCGTCCATCTTACGGTAGAAAGCATTATATCTTTAATTATATCAGTATAAACGCGGCAAAATTGCAGTATATCTTTGGTATTTTTACCGTAGAAATACGATTTTATTATTGTAAAATTATCGTAATATTATAGTTAATACACATATTTTTTACGGTAAAAGTTCTAGAGTTTTACGGTAATTTTATCGTATTATTTCTGAACTTTGCAGCAAAAGTACGGTAGAAATGCTGTATAACTATAGTATGCAACGTAGGGATTACCGACACCGAGATGGCGACCCCAGGAACCGAAATTCATCTCAAAAAAAAAAATAATTTCTTCTTTTTGTTTATTAATATTATTGTTCTTGATTACTTTGTTTAATTTTGTTAATAGTGTGTTTTGTTTAGTGTTGTATTATGTGTGTGACACACCCCGCGAACCGTATGTTGTGCCGGCTGAACCGGCGCGGGAGGGCATTAAAGAGCCGAAATTAATTGTTTATTTATATCTTTTTGTTATTATTTTTACATGGTTAACTTAAAACCATATATAGGTATACACCTACCTCGAAATTGGAATTTTGCCAATGAAACCCGACGAGGGAAATTTATTTTGCCCCGCGCATACCGTCTTTTTGGGCATAACGAGGATTGTTGTTACGATTATTGTTATGTAATTATTATTTATTTATAATTTTGGTATGCGCTAAATGTCCGCCAGGATAGGCTCGAATTTTGGAGAAACCAAACTCGTAAGATTTGGACTGGAGAACGCCGTGTAAATTATTTTACTGCGCCGTAGGACGGCTGAAAACACGCCAAAATTATTCTTAAGTCCCGAGCAAATTTTAGTGAGGAAAATAATTTTATGCAAAATTAATTATTGACAATTAATTTCGAAAACTAAAACTTAAAATTATTTGGCGTTTTCCGAGCTTCGAAACCCGGCGATAGATGGCGAGAAATTTACGCTGGGAGAGAACCGTTTGGGAAATGTTATAGTCCCAAATTTATCGCAGAAAACTGAACCAGTACCACCGAGACGATTTTCTCTGTGGAGGCTATCCAGAAGGGGAAAACGACAAGGAACTCAGTTACCCAGAGTACGGCTGTACCAAAGTAAGTGGAGCTCATCTCTTGGGGGTAATATGTACTCCGACCTTCTGTCAGGGTGCGGCAGGTGATCATATTCGAGTAGGAGGGATCGAGCTGGAGGCTATCCTCTCGATCCGGGGGGGATTACGAGTAAGAGGTCGAGGAAGTACGGCTAGACACCTCGATGTTGGGGACCTGGGTGGCAGCACCGCAGGAGAAGGGAGTTGGAGGCTATCCTCTCGTTTTTCCGGGGAATCCCGAGTAGGGAATTGACCCATTAGTGCCGCGAACTGGAGACCGCGATTTTTGGAAATACCGGACGGCCGGTAAAGCAGAATTTATCTTATTAAAAGGTGTAACAGGGTAAATTACCCTTAATCGATAAGTCACCAGAGATCGATAACTTTTCGACTAGCATTTGAGCGCATCAATCTTCGGGCCTAGAGAGAGAGCAGAAGGGGGTATTTTGGGGTCGTTATATAGACGAGCCATGCGTGGTGTCCGGAGAAGTAGTAAAGTGTTGGAACGAGTAACATCAAGAAGTCCAAAAAAGGAAGCGAGTATCAACCATAGAGTTTCTTCAACCAAATTTACACCAGGTATTGGACTTTGGAAATGATGAGCCTTGGGGCCATATACCCGGCTCATCAAACACACTACTTCTCATTTTATTTATTCAAGTTTGGATAATTCAATTGTTTAATAATTTTGCTCAATAATAATTAATTATTTTAATCAATTTAATTTGTTAGCTTGTGAACAATTCCTCCTGGGGATTTTACACCCGTTACACTGGCGCCCAATTCGAAAAAACCCATGAGAGAGAAGGAAGGCCGGAAATAAATAAATTTTTATTTAATATTTAAAAATTAAATAAATAATATCAGTCATTAGCTATTTTTAGTTTGGGGAAAAAGTTACTTGAGTTTAGAGTATAGTGAAACTTAAGTTTATTGAATTTTATCAAAAAATATTTTTTAAGTATTTATCTTCTTCTTAATTCTATTGAAATTTATAATTAAACCGGAAGTGTCATCAATACCCAATAGCTTGTGGTAGCATAGCCTACGTGTCACAGCTATTCAGGGGATTAAAAATTTACATTAACAAAGACAACATACCCAATAGCTGTGGTAGTATTAACTATGAGTCACAGCTATTCAGGGGATTAAAATTATCTACAACAAAGAAAGTATACCCAGTAGCTTGTGGTAGATTTTTCTACGAGTCACAGCTACTCAGGGGATTATCGATAATAATAATTACCAAATAAAACTCGGTAAAAATTAACACCTTGCAATAGAAATTTTTCTACGCAGTAAAGTCGAAAAGTTACTCGAACAAAATTTTACACGACGCTACCGAGGTTAGTGACGTCAGGGCCTTTGTCTAGTTCGGAAAAATCTTTTTTTTTTTTTTGGTTACATGGTTAATTTTGTTACAAAAAATAAAAAAAAAAAAAAAAAAAAAAAACTGAAAAAAATAAAAGTGATCATCGCATAGCGATTTGTTGAACCACTCTGTACAGAGGAGGTGTTGAAAGTAAGTATCCTATGACAAAACCCATCACTGGGTCTTTCAATTAGAATATTGGAATCGTGTATATTTTTCACCAGAACAAAATTCAAAAAAACTCAGAAACAGAACAAGCATCTGTCCCTGAGTAGTTTTACGTAACTGGAAATCATCATTGGGCCTTTCAATTAAACTATTGAGATATTGGATATTTTTATTCGAACAAATTCTGGAGTAATCTCAGAAACAGAACAAGCATCTGTTCCTGAGTGAGAATTAGAAGTTGAAAACCCAGTGTGTACCAGCAAAGAGTCAACAAGTAGATTCACCGACCATCAACATGTCTTCGTAAACATCATTGTACTATTAACGCTCCAACAGACACTAGATAGAGATAGTGAGAGATCTTTTATCAAATAGGAGAGGGTACGAAGATATTCAAACATTTGGTTGTTGGTGATCTACAAGAGTATCTGACCAAGAAGGAGTGCTTCTTGTTAATCACTCTGATGATAAAAGTAAGAGTGGAGCACCTTTCATAATTCGAGTCAGACAGCTGGAGAACCTTTATTTTGTATTTTACCCGACCTAGGTTATTCCTTGGTCCTGGGGATGGACTTCGTGGTGAAATTCAGGTGTACGAGATACCGATCTCGGTGTCATCTAGTTTATGAAAAATCCGGAAAAGACACAGAGCAATGCAATTTTGTCTCAATTGTCAGCTCCGTGGTATAAAAACTAGATTTACAACTACAGTAGGAGCACCTAGCTGCAGTTTGGTGAGGGGGAGGCTGAGATGCTATCTCGAGCTCACGGAGCTGATGACCAGAAGTGTCCAAACTGTTCGAACGAGGCGGGGTCGGAGACGTCTTTTAAGTCAGTGGAGGCTTCAACCAACGCTGTGTCATCAATTGAGCCCATATCTGAGCCAAAACCCAGTCCAACTTCAACGCGGTCTGTACCAGTATCACCTAGAAGTCTAAAATTTTTTTCTTTTGAGTCTACAGAGTCGACAGGAGGTCCAAAGCGTTATACCCGGACATGTACTGAGGTGTCCCAGGGTGCTATTCCTAGTCAAGTTTAGTTCCAGCAAACAACTCTGTTAAACCAAGGTCGACAGTGTCTTCCAGAGTTTATTTAGGTCACAAGTTCCAACGCACGGCTACGTCAATGTACCCAATACCTGCGCCTGGTGGGCCATGAGGAGGACGCGTACTTGTTTCAATGGACCTCGTCATTTGTTAGTTTTGTTTTCTTTTGGTCCTGGAGAGGCTGAAGATCGATACACCCAACTGCCGGTCTGGTAAGGAGGAGTGTAACAGGGTAAATTACCCTTAATCGATAAGTCACCAGAGATCGATAACTTTTCGACTAGCATTTGAGCGCATCAATCTTCGGGCCTAGAGAGAGAGCAGGAGGGGGTATTTTGGGGTCGTTATATAGACGAGCCATGCGTGGTGTCCGGAGAAGTAGTAAAGTGTTGGAACGAGTAACATCAAGAAGTCCAAAGAAGGAAGCGAGTATCAACCATAGAGTTTCTTCAACCAAATTTACACCAGGTATTGGACTTTGGAAATGATGAGCCTTGGGGCCATATACCCGGCTCATCAAACACACTACTTCTCATTTTATTTATTCAGGTTTGGATAATTCAATTGTTTAATAATTTTGCTCAATAATAATTAATTATTTGATTGAATTGATTCGTTAATTGCTGGGAGCGTTCCTCCTGGGGGTTTATACCCGAGGAATGTTCTAGACCTCCTGGGTTAATAGTCGTGAGTAATTAGATTATTGAAATGGCCAGTTAATAATTATTAACATCTTAAGATTGGCTAAATTAAATTCATCTTTTGATTAATCAAATTTAATTAATTTCTGAACATCGAGAATTATTCCAATCAGCAACTCACGACTGGTCAAGCTTCGGTACCCGAGGTCGAGCTTAGTACGCTGTAACGAACAACGGAGTCCATTTTGAGCGCGCAAATTCCTTGAGAATTTTGTGACGCAGTAAATTTACAATATTAACAACTGGACTATTATTATAAATTATAACAATTGAATTATCATTTATTAATATTATTTGTTACAAAAAAAGTATTATTTATTTAAAATAATTTATTGAGAATTGGCTACTGAACTTCGATGCAATTGAGATCGAATTAACCGTGGATAATTTTTCGTGAATTTATTTTATATTGAGACAAATTGTTTTATTAATTATTTATAAATCGGAAAATTCCACGTGGTTATTTATATATTGAACTATGGAAGACTAAAATTATTATTGGAAAATTAAGTATTGAGAAAATTGCGACGAAATTAGAAATTGAAATAACCGCGGATGATTTTCGGAATTTATTTTTAAATCGAGATAAAATTGTTGTTAATTAATTATCCAGTCGACAATAACAATAATAATAATTGTCTAGTCGGAAATTTCACGCGGTTGAATCTTATATTGAAATTGAAGCCTGTGAAAATTATAATAAGTAAAATTTAATACCATTATTCCGGTAGAAATTGTTATAAAACTATTTATTGTGTGGATTACGTCCGAGTAAAAATTTAGTTAATTTTATAAAGAACGTTCTTCGAAAGAATTTAAGTTAATGCGCAGAGTTAAGCTCGTGTTAAATTTGGAATAAAAGAAGCGTCGGTTTTAAGCCGGAAATTTTAAGAAGTAAATTTATTAATCGTGAGGATAATTCATGAGTTTTATTGTAAGCTAATGACTGAACAATTTTAGTGAAAATTAACGTTGTAAATTTTGGAGTTAATTTTGTAAAATTTTAATTAGTCAAAAGTAAAGTAGAGTCAGTGTGTGTGGAGAAGAGTGGGTTGTGAGTGGGTGAGTGCTACCAGCGTTCCTTCGCATACGATTAGTCTCTTTGCGAGGTGTTTCGCTGGCGTAGAAGCCGTTGTATAGACGCCAAGTGGGGTACAGCGGTAGTAAGGTAGAAACCACAGTATAGTCGCTCCATAAGAGGGTACTGTGGGATTAAGTAAATTTTTTTGTAAGCTCACGGGAGGACATCGGTCTACGTTTAGTCACTGGGTCGACTACTTTCGTGAGCTGAGTTAACGAGCCTTTGCATACGATTAGTCTCTTTGCGGGGTGACAAAGCGGTAGCGTGGAGTTGAGGAGAGTAGTAATAAGTTGTAGCATTAAGTGAGTTAGTTGTAAGTGAGTGTGTGTACGTGCAAGCGCACGAGTTGTTAAATTCTTTTGTTAATAAATTTTGGTACCGTTGTTAAATAAAAATTTATTCATTTTCAGAACCACCTTCCCCCAACTCTCTCTTCCCTGTAGATTAATAGAATCAGCTCTGGTATCCGGTTCCAGGAACCGAGAAAATAATCCTGGTGGCGCCCTGGTAAATCTTAGAGTCAATTGTTGAATATATTGTTGTTGTTAAATTTTACTAAGGGCCAAATGAGCGGGAACTAAAACACCCGTTACAAAGGTCGGGAAAATAGATTGCCAACAGTCGGTAAAGTTGAAATTGATCGAAATTAGAAACCCATGTAAACAGATTCCTGTTCTATCATCGATCGGTAAAACAGAAAATTTCTAAAAAGCGCGGAGGACGAATGAGTGTCTGCCATTTTGTAAAGGTGGTACTCCGCCTCGATGTTTAAATAATTACTATTAAAATAAATAATTTCTTTGTGTCTTCTATTTTTGACGTTTTGTTTGTTTACTTAGACAATCCCCTTTCCAACCCTGGACATCGGCGAGCTCTAAATTCGAGCCGGGGATTTATTGATATTGTTTATTAGTGGTCCACTCAAGGATTTTCGGATCCTAGAAACTGGACTCGGGTTCAATTTAAGCTATTACGTAATAAAAGGGGCTAAACCCCTTTTCCCCTAATTTTACCCGTTACAAGTAAATGAACTGGCCAAAATGACCACAGAAATACCGTATTATTTCAGAATTATAACGGTAAATTTATGGTAAACGCATTAATACCGAAAATTTACGGTATTTCAAAACCCGCGTAAAACTGGAATATCCAGATTTACTACTGAACGCCTATAATGCATGCCTGATAACTGGCACGTTTCCCACAGTCTGGAAGCGGCAGAGATTGGTCCTTTTACACAAAGGTAAAGGAAACCCTGTAACACCTTCGTCGTTTAGACCACTCCGAACGCTGGACATTGCTGGATGACCCGCTCGAGAAGCTCATACAGGGAAGACTTCGCAACGACATCGATCGTACCGAAGGCTTTGCCACTAACCAACATGGTTTTCGGAAAGGACGATCGACAGTCGGCGCGATCCAAAAAATCATAAAGACAGTAACAGAAGCATGGTCTGGAAGCCTCAAAGCTCGAAGGGTGTGTCTCCTCCTCACACTAGATGTCAAAAACGCTTTTAACAGCGTAAATTGGGGAGATATTTTAGATGTCCTGGAGCACAAATTTGACACAAAGCCAGAAAATCTGTCAATTATCGATAACTATCTTGACGAAAGGACGCTGATCACAGAAACGACGGAAGGTCCACATGAACACGATATAACAGCAGGCGTTCCGCAAGGTTCAATTATGGGACCTGACTTAAGGAACGCAGACTACGACGAGCTCCTAGAAATTCCGTTGCCAAAACAAGTAAAGCTCACGGGCTTTGCTGACGACGTCGCAGCCACGATAGTAGTAGACAGCCCTGAGGAGGCAGAACTGCTAGTTCGGGAAACTATCCCTGCGGAAAGACCCACATAGATCCAAATAAAAAACAATGATTGATTGGAAGTTATTGTTAAATATTGTGTTTTTGAAATAGGAATTCCAAATACTATCTGATAAACGAAAAAAACAATAAATTCATTGGATTTTATGTGGTACGAGTAAGACCAACTAAATTCTATCAATATTTCCAAGTGGCTATGAATTGAGAATGGATTTTGTTGATAGAAGCTTACGAGGCTGAATCAGTACAGAATAGGTACTTGCATTGTAGTTTTCTACGAAATTATTATCGAAAATACCCATAAAGAAATATGATAATCTATTTGCAAAGACAGTTGTATGTCTTGAGTAGCTTCAAGTGAGGACTATCATTTTGATGTAGTAATTGCAGATGAATTTCTAATTTTTAGTATGAGACTTTTCCAGTGATATGTAGGTAGTTTTCTATTGTATTATCTCACATTAAAATAAACGAAATTTTATAAGATGATTCGAGTGAGGATACAATTAGTTTTTATAGGATTTGTTCTTGATAAATATACGCCTTATGGGAATTGTTTCGAAACAGTAATTGCCTATTAGTTTGATAGTTGCTTTTATGATAAATGAATCGGAGTTTTATCAAACCAAGAATAATTATTCCCTAATGGAATTTAAAAGAATTTGCTAGCAAAACTTTTATAGTTCTCTATTGTTTTTCTAATATTGACAATGGAAAAAGTTTATAAGGTGATCCGAGTAAGGATATAATTGGTTTTTATACGCTTTGTTCCTGATATAAATATTCGCCTTTTGTGAATCGTTCGGAAAGAGTAATTACCTATAAGTTTGATAGTTGCTTTTATGATAATGAATCGGAGTTTTATCAAACCAAGAATAATTATTCCCTAATGGAATTCAAAAGAATTTATTATCAATGCTTTTATAGTTCTCTATCTTTTTTTCAATATTGACAATAGATGACATTTTATAAAGTGATCCGAGTAAGGATACAATTAGTTTTTATAGGGCTTGTACCTGATAAATATGTTTCTTTCACGTATCGTTTCGAAACAGTAATGACGAATGAATTTGATTTACGCTTTTCTGATTACTTATCAGTATTAATTACGTTAAACTAACCATATATTTCGCTATAACAGAATCTGAGAGAATTTTCATTAATTTATCGTTTCAGTTATTTATCGTTATTAACTAGTTTTTTTTCAACGTAGATCGTGACTTGTTACCAAGTGTCTATAGTTCTGAACGGATCTCAATGAAACGTAGCTTACTTATTCCATGGACGATCACTTCAATCAAACTCGAAGATAACCAAACTCGGTCAATTAATTTAAAAATTCGACCATATAAAACATTTTTAAATCAAAAAAAGCATACTTTTACCATGAATAACTTTTAATTCGGATAACTTATTTAATTCATGTAATTTACATCAGAAAGCTTATTGAATAAGCTTCAATTATATACTTTACCATTGCTTTAGTTTAAGAATTACTTAATTTATCTGTGTATTCAAAAAATTTTATCGTGATACTCTACAAAATCTACAATCATTTCGGCTGCTAAATGACCCTCTTCTCTGCCGCAAACGGTCTATGTGATAATGGAATATATTTTTGGCCAAAAGTTGTCTGATTATTTAATTATTCATTTGTTATGAACAACATTAGATCGTTATATCTTAAGTTAAAACAAAATTAAAATATTTATGTAGTATATATCATTTTATTTTTTCTTGAGCATGATACCTTTATTATAGTATTTTTGTACTGTATTATATATTACTTAATTTTATTAACTAAAAATGAAGAAGTTTGAAAATAGACAAAAGTTATCTGATTAAATATCAAAAAAAGTACGTTAATGCTATGACTTAATTGGTACTATCTTCACTGTCTGAAGCTTCACTGTCCTCACTGGGGTCGCTACTTTCACTGGAGCTCGAAATATCTTGTTTACCCTTTCGAGCTTTCGGCAGCTTTTTTAAAATTTTTTTATCATCTTTTGTTGCTTCAGCTGCTAAAATATATAAGTAACAATTTATTTTAGATCAGAATTGAAAAAATAGTGTGAGCTATGGCGTGCAAAGGTAGTTGTTTTAATTTTGACTTTATTACGTTCGAATCTCAAGAATGTACTTTCATAAAATGTATTCATACTCAAAGATAAAATTATTGGTCACAAGATACTATGTTCGATTACAGTTAACAGTTTTGGTGTTGGACATGCAGGCTTAAATTTTTTTTTATAATCTTTTTTCATGTTACAGACATTTCAATATCCAAGCTATATAATAATGCAATTGGTGTTAGAATAAACATTAGTTACCTTCTGATGGCGTCTTCTTCGGAGGTCTAATTAAGTCCGCAATTTTTTGCCGGATATATTCCACGTATTCATCGACTTTGACATTAATTACTTTTTCTGGCAGTTTCCTGTGCTCCGCTAAATAATATCTATAAATATCTCCAGAAACGTATGATTAGCTTCGGGGAATTTTACTTTTTTAATAAGTAGACTTTTTCACCTCTTACGACAAGCATTTTGGCCGGATCCAGTTTCGGCTTTGCAGGTCCTTTGGTCCGATTACTACTATTGCCCGTTATAGTACTATTTTTGAGTACTTCTCTAGTAAATATATTCATCGCTATATTTTTTACAAACATAGACTCTGATGACGATGCAGCTTTTGCATTGGTGTAATCTTGCGTAGTAATCCAAATATTTTGTCCACAATGAATCTACAAAGAGAAAAATCCAAGAATAGTTATTTTATCAGACCAATTATAAAATTTTTATTATTTTTTGATAGCTAAAAAAGAATGCACTTATCAAAAAAAAAAAAATAAACATTTTTTTTTAGTTAAAAAATCACACATTAAAGCTCATATTTAAATATCTAAAATTTTATACAAAACTTATGGAGATAATTGACTACGAAGTAAAGTTAGGAATATTTAGAAATTATTAGTAGAAATTATTATAAATTAAAGTACTGTATATGTCACTGGTTCGCCCTAAACTTGAATATGCTTCTGTTATCTGGTCTCCTACCTATAAAAAGCATATCATAAATATTGAGAAAATACAGCGTAAATTTCTCAAGTATTTAAGTTTTAAAGAACACGGTGTTTACCCAGTGACTGGTGTGAACTATTACGAGCTATGTATAGACTCAGGTTTGCTTTCACTGGAGGAGAGGAGAATTTGCGTTGCCTTTATGTTCGTAAAAAATTTAATACGTGGACATATTGACTGCCCTAGAATTCTTGAACAACTACCTTTCTATATTCCTCCCAGGAACTCTAGATCCTATCAACTTTTTTACACGCGTACTGCTCGATCGTCTTTTGAAAGGTCAGCGCCGGTGCTCAGATTGGCATTGATATGCAACTTATTAGCTAATAATACTGATAGAGCACTTGATCTCTTTGGATTCAATCAACCCATTACGATCGGTGCTTTGGCGTCTATTCTTACTTCTATGAGGGAATAGCAAGTCTATAATATTAAAATTTAGACTTTACCAGGTTTCAGTAACTCTTTATTTCATTATAACATTATACTAATTAATCATCTACTTTTCTCACTTTTTTTTATATATAACCATGTAAGTTGCACCGTACAATGTCATTATTTTGAGCTTTAAGTTTATCATATTTATAAGGACACCGATTATTTTGTATATGTAAGTGACCCTGTCAATGGCGTAAGCTGTTGGGTCTATAATAAGGAAATAAATAAATAAATAAATAAATTAGAAGGATATATATTAGCAATCAAACAGTTAATTATGGCAAATTCAATTTTTTGACGTTATTCTTCAAATGATTAACTCTCCATTTTCAAACCAATAATAAATTATTGATTGTAATCGAGCTACCTAATTATATTGAAGGCTTACCATTACGGTATCCGATCGAATAAAACCTACTGGTGGAGGTGCTTGGATATTTTAAAAATCGATTACCTTGACTGCTGATGGTATTGCTGCACGCGTACCTAAACATCGAAAAGTCGATTAACGTTCTTTTCAATATAATATAAGAAATTATTGTCTAATTTTGAGTGATGTAGAAGACATATGAAAACTTATAATTTCGGAGTAAGCAACATGAAAAATAATACGTTTATTAACGTTTACTTCTTAATAATTATAACTTTTTTCAAACCATCATTTATAAAATAATAAGTTGAAATATCTGCAACAAACTATCGTATTGGCTCATGATTGTCTAATTTTGAGTGATGTAGAAGACATATGAAAACTTATAATTTCGGAGCAAGCAACATGAAAAATAATACGTTTATTAACGTTTAGTTCTTAATAATTATAATAATTATATTTAAATTCTATTCATGTTTATTTTGTGTTTTTATTTTTAACCTATTTTGTAATTTTACTGTTGAATCAATAAACATTATATTATATTTCATAATATCACTGAAAAAGTGCCGATATTTAAAATGTAATTTTACAAAGCACTATTGGAAAACTTGTCATATATTAGAGGCTAATAAGCGTCTATCTATTAAGACACATTTCATTTTCTTTATCTATAAAAAGAAAATGTTGAAGTGATGATTCACGATAGTATAAATGTTTGAATTAAATATCAGCTGACATTTGAAATGTTTAAATTTTCTTCTCATTTAAACAAAATTTTCTTTATTTCTTCTAAATCTAATAAAGCCTTTATTCAACTTAATATTCTTTTATTTTTCTAAAGAGTTATTATAAAAATTAGAATATTCATAATTGCATTTGAATTAAAACAGAGATATCTTAAATAGAGCGTACAGATACTAATGAGCATTATTCCCCTGATATGTTCGACAATTCAATACTTTTTCTAAAGCTGTTTTTGTACAATATTGACTAATTCAAAATTGATGATTTGCAAATTTTATACAATCTTTGAATCGATAAAAAAAAATATTTCACTATTTTAATTGTAATTATATTGTTTCAACTATACATACGTCATGTTGTGGCTGAATGTTTCCTTTATCAACAACCTTGACTGTTGGTGGGTCATTCAGATATTTGTTGATGTCATTCAATAAATTTGTATTATAATCGGCTGTTTCATCAATTGTTTGTAATGTGCCTTCTTCATTCTAAAATAGTATATAAAAGTATAATTATAATTTAGAAAAAAATTTCAAGTATGTAACGTCTACGTTTTCAAAATATAAATTATCTAATTAGTCCCCAGCTCGAAATTTGCTCGCCGGAGTCCAGGGTCATAAACGGGGATCACATTATCAATAACAAAATATAAACAAAACACTTCATTTTAAATAAATCAAAGAAAAAGGAAACCTCTTTATTGGCCTGATCATGTTAATAAACGATATAAACAATATAAGCAAATTAAACAATATAAACAATACATTAGAACACTCTTTTCACACATATTCGCGGTTCAAAATCAAGAAAAAATATAAGCAATATACACTAATACAATAGAAACTTTCTATCCAAACATACACGACGGTATTCACGGTTCAAACTAAAAAAAAACGCGTTCTACAAAATACTAACTAGTTTCCCAGTAACACCCCCTCCCCCCTCAGGGCGACTAGCCGTCATCCCTGTGGGGTCCTAAACTCTACCCTGAGAGCAAGTGGAGAGTATCCTCCTCGCTCCCACCTACACGGCTTATGATCACCTACCGTACCTCAGCTGAAGGCTTCGGCACAGGGAGTAGCACTTTCATCCGGTCGGTTCACGATACTTACCTGGGCCTTGGTCAGACTCCAGGTAGAGTATCATCCTCTGGAATTACTTGGTGAAGAGTATTCGTCCGAGTAATTCTCCCGAGAAAGAATTGCTTCCCTTATCGAGCCAAATTTTGGCGTTTATCATTTTTCCCCTAACTCTCTTGTAACGAACCGGAAGGGTCGTTTTATACACCTGTCCGGTGTCCTCGAACTAGCATTGAAAAATAATTATTTATTATTTTAATCGTAATTTCCTTCATTTTCTATCCATTCGTCTCGCCAAATTCTAAGTTTTTATTTTCGAAACTCAATTCTTTATTATTTTAATCGTAATTTCCTTCATTTTCTATCCATTCGTTTCGTCAAATTCACAATTCTTTATTATTTTAATCGCAATTTCTTTCATTATAAATCCATTCGTTGATTTTCCATACTAAATTGTCCTCGGGACATAAAATCTTCGCTTACCTAAATTATTTCTTACAAAATAATAATCGTCATTTCTTTCGTTTTATATCCATTCATCGCTTTCCCATACTTAATCTTGTTCGGAACTTAGAATAATTTTCCCAGTCTTTTAATTTCTTTTACAATTAATTTCTTTTGCTCGATTAATTGGCTCGGCTTCATAATAATTTCTCACACGCTTAATTTCTTAATTTAATCATACCTTTGGTAACAATAATATAATATTATTAACTAAATAAATACAATAATTAAATAATAATCGCCGCACTAATAACAATAATTGTTTCTATTAATTTTTAAGTAATTAATAAAAATAAACTAAAATACTCAAATACAAAAAGTAAAATCTGGGTCATAAGTATACATAGTCTGAAAAGATATTCATTGAAGTTTCCGCTGTTTACAAATGTTAAAAACTTGGAAATATTGGTTTTTATATTTCAAACAACTATTGATATTTTTATTTACAATTGAAATACTCACTTTCGATTGCTGTTGACTGGAATTTTCATGTACAATCTTCTTTGTGTTCTCTTCAGATTCATTTTCAGTCTGATCCTTGCCCTGCGAAAAATTTCGCATGCTCACTTCCGCAATTTTTGTCGGTTCATCATTATGTTCACGTTTTATTCCTTTAGTTGCATCAGAATAATCCGGTTTGTCCTATAACGGCTGTTTATTCCGCTTAATTGGCGCCTTAAATTAATTAATTGAAATAATAAAACCAACAAATGAATCTAAATTAATTAATAAAAGGGCGCCACCAGGATTTTTAATCGCGGTTCCTGGAACCGGAGCCAGAGCTGAGCTTATCTACAGGGAGAGAGAGTGGAGGAAGGTGATCTGAAATGAATAAATTTTTATTTAACAACGGTACCAAAAATTTATTAACAACAAAATAAAATAACAACTTGTTCACTCGCACGTACACTGACTCACTTAAGACTGACTTAACACTACGACTTATTACTACCGAGGATTCCGGGCTAAAACCGACGCCTCAACTTAACCTAAGTAGCCAGCAAAGCACCTCGTACAGAGGCTATCGTATACGAGGGCGATGTGTAAATTCCTTATAACTAACAAAAATTCTGAATCCTACAGTACCCTCATAAGGAGCGCTTTACTGCAGTTTCTAGCTTACTACCGCTGTACCCCAACTTGGCGTCTATACAACGGCTTCTAAAGTATGTTAATTACTCTACTCGGCAAAACATCAACAAGTAGAGATCGTTACAAAAATTCTTAATCCTACAGTACCCTCATAAGGAGCGCTTTACTGCAGTTTCTAGCTACGTCGCGCTGTCCACCGGACCCTCACGCTCTATCAAAATTCTTAATCCTGACGGTACCCTCTTATGGAGCGTCTATACCGCAGTTTCTAACTAAGTCGCGCTGTCCACCGGACTCTCACGCTCTTAGACTGTACGAACTACTCTACTCGGCAAAATATCAAGAAGTAGAGAATGTACACACTCACACATACATATCCCGCACGATCTTCACACACATAACCCGCACACACACACACACATACACACACACTGGCTCTACTTAACTTTTATTTTTGACTTATAAAATTAAACTCCAAAAATTACAACATTAATTTTTACTAAAATTTTCAGTCATTAGCTCGCAAATAAATCGTAAACCATTTTCACAACTAATTATTTAATTCTCAAAAAAATCTACACTAAAAACCGATGCTTGAATTTATTCCAAATTATCCACGAGTTTAATACTCAACATTAAATAAATTTTCCGGATCATTCGACGTAAAATTTTATTCCAATTTCAACTCGTAATTTTATTTCTTAAATCTTGAATAAATTCTTAAGAATATTTCTTTATAAAATTCTGACTAATTTTCTGGGACTTAATCCACGCCGTTAAATATTTTTATAAACAATTCCAACAGAATAATAATTTTAATTTTCAATAGTTTTATATATAAAATGACCACGTGGAATTTTTCGATTTATAAATAATTAATCGAACAATTTATCTCAATGTAAAATAAATTCACGAAAAATTATCCACGGGTATCCAATCTTAATTGCGTCGAAGTTCAGTAGCCAATTCTCAATAAATTATATTAAATAAATAATACTTTCTTGTAATAAATAATATTAAATAATAATAATTCAATTGTTCTTACAAATAAATTATCAAGTGAAATAATTCCCAGGAATTTGCGCGCTCAAAATGGACGCCGATGTTCGTTAGTGCGTAGTTATCTTTGACCTTGGGTACACGTTAACTGCGTTGTAAATTCAACCGACGCTTGGCTAATCCGCGAGAAGACAATGGAATTTTCTCGAAGCTTTTAATTCTCGGTTTTATTTTATGAAATAAAATAAATGTAACTAAACCGATTTTCCAGATGTTCAGAATGATTTAGAATTAATCGAGTAAATTAATAAATTCTCACGACAATTAACACCGCAAGGTCCTTGAGCAGTCCTCGGGTATAAACCCCCTAGAGGTACGCTCAACGGCAACTAACGAATAAAATTTAATTGCAATTAAATGATTATTGAATTATTATTAAATAAATTGAGAATAATCAATCAGAGGAGAAGTAAACTGAGTATAAACCCCGCAGTCCACTCCTAGCCCACAGAGTAATTATTGATACCTTGTTGGATTATACGACGATCTAACTCACTACTCGAGATTGGAGTCCTAGATGTTATTGGCTTCTGTCGTCTCGTAACTACTCCGGGGATCGGTTCTTCTTGATTTGTGGCACACTGTCTGGCGGTTACACTACTTCTCCCTGTCACAACGCCTGGCTCACCTATATAACAACCCCCAAAATACCCCCTCCTACTCTCTCTTTAGGCCCGAAGATCGAGGCGCACCAGTGCTAGTCGAATAGTTATCGATCTCTGGCGACTTATCGATGCAGGGTAATTTTACCCTGTTACAGTCCTAAAAATATCAATAAAAATTTAGCTAATTTAGTTTTTCAAATTGAATTTCAATGTCAGCGAACCACATTCTTCTTATGATAAAAGACATGCATATTAAAATTGAATTATTCAAAAAATGTTAGTTATTATAATGAAATATATCTTTAATAATTGTTATAACTTTTAAAATTATTTTTAATCATACTTACATCTGATCCCTGTTTACTGTCATTTCCATGATTAGCGTGACTGATAGTCGAAGTCTTTTTACTCGTTATTTTTTTCGTTTTACTAGAAACTGATTTATCCTGAGCAAAAAAAATTAATGAAAACTTATATAAATATATATATATATATATTATAACGGGTATTTTCGTCCCCGTGCGTTAGCGAGGACGAAGTCCGAAATAAATAATCTGGCCTACCTGCTTTACCTGTTGTTGGGCGCCAGGAGCTTTGCTCCGATCACGTCGATTTCCGGCTACTCCGGTCCGGGACTCTCTTTGTCGGGTGGCGGGCCTTAAGGGTACGACTTAATTATAGAGGAACGAGGAAAGTATGCGGGATTGCTCGCAATTAATGAAAAAAAAATTAATATAGAAAATTAAATTATAAATTTATTAAAATAAATGAAAACGATTGGTTAGTATTAACAAATCAAGAAACTAAACGCAAGGAAAATTAATCAATAATAATCGTCGACGCTGTCGTCGATTCGCAGTTCGCAACCCGAACAAGGAAAAGTTCAAGGTCGCCGCAATAATAATAATGAGTTACTCGTAATAATCCACTTAATAATAACTCGCTAAATACTCAAAAAGATAATAATGAACCTTCGCTCAGCTAAGTTAATGACCAGCGACTCAAAAAAAAAATCAATCTTCGCTCAAATTAATTAACGGCAATTAATTAACTAAATAAAATAATAATCTTCGCTGAACTCACGTAAATACAAGTAAGCAAGATAATAAAACATAAATCGTTGCATCAATTCAGCTAATTTCAGTAAATTAACAAAAAAAAAAAAAAAAATATTAATCTTCGCTAAATTCAGTTAATAGCAATTTATTAACTCAAAGAAATAAATCGAATCGCCGGCTTTAATTAATGATGATTAATTAAAATTAATAACCATACAAAAAAAAATAAATCTCCGCTTGCTTTAAGTAATAACGACTAATTAAATAAGTAAACTCGATAATCGATGCACCAAAATTCAATTAAGAATAGCCAAATTAAATTTCAAGATTTAAATAATCTATTCGCCGATTTTAATTAAACCTTAAATAATAAAATTCAATCGTCGAATTTACTCAATAATTAAATTAAATACTTAAGTAAAAAAAAATTAAATAATAACTCAGTTCTCTGTCACTGAGTCTCACACAGTTCAAATTTTAATCTAAGTCCCAAATGCTCCGCTGAGAGTGGGCAACTTACGTCCGATTGCCTGCCTCGGACGCGGCAGCCGTTTCTCGGGTTCCCTCTCCGTAGGCGAACCTCTTACTCAACGTCGGTCAATCGCACGAACCCGAAGATCGATCAATGGGTAATCGAACTCATCGATTACCCCGGGAGTACCAAAATCAACCAGCATAATACTTATACCGAACAATAAAAATTATACATCCGTAAACACACACAAAAAAAATTGGCGGTACCTAAATACCTCGTGGGATTATCTCTGCTGACTGACTCAACTTAAGATAATATATAAGAAGGTATTCCAATCCTGCAATGCATGATGGGAAATGTGTCAAGCGGTCGCGCCACCACGAGTGTGTCAGACACACTAACCGGCAACTAAAGTATTTTCATGCTAACTCTCGCAATAATAATAAATTTTATTTAATAAATAATCATTGCATAAAAAAATTATTTTCACCCTCTAACAATAATAATAAATAATCATAATTAAATAAAAACCTTTAAATAACTTTTTTTATTGCATCCGTAAATTCTCCGGTTAAACCGGTTTTTCTTAAACGCAGTTTATGATTTACCTCTCACATCGGTACGTTAAGCTCTATTGTGGCGCCGACACTTTTTGATAACTTTTCATTTACCAAGTCCGGGTTCGAAACTCGACAATTCTAATTTTTTTTTTTTTTTTTACAATTATTCTATATTTTTATTATAATTTTTATTATTCCAATAGATTCTCAGGTCTTATACTGAATGTATTATTATTATTTATTAATTATTAGTAAAAATAATTAGATTAGAGCTCGTCTAATAACAGGTAAGTAATTAGTATGTATACAGTCATTTTAATTTATTGAAACAAGTACTTTTTTTTAAGTTTATTGTGTAAAATATATGAAATTATTATTGATCAAATCAACAAATTCAACGTATTACAATAGAAAATATGATGGACAGTATATATAGATAAAATATATTTATTCCAAGGACTAATATATGTATAAAATATTGTCACCCAGCAAGTAACTTTTAAAAATTGAAAGCCTCAATTTTATTGAGAAAGAAGAATAAATAATGTAGTATAATTAACTTATTTACGGACGGTTTTTGTTGACGTGCGCATATATGCGCTCTTAGAGCTGAAGACTGCAACATTGGGATTATCAGGTTGCACTGTAATGTCTTTTGCGAGAACATGGAGTCGCAATGAGATAAATTTTCCGAGTATTTTGTCGCGAATACCATGACATTTTGGGAAGACTAATGATTGATCGGCAGTTTCCAGGACACGCTTCATTACTTTTTCATGCACAGATTGCAAATGGAGAAGAGATTTTCTGTAAGTAGCAAAAACTTCTTCCGCAGTCTTCAAAAGTGTATATACTGCCTCTGTCGGATGTTTCAAGTTTCCTCGATTTATTGCATCCGTCCAAGCCGTACTCGCGTTAGGCAAAGGAACTGAAGAGATTATTGCTGCCTCACAATCATTACAACCGTTCGCACAAGTAAACACTGCCCAACCACAAAGGTAATAAAGCCTATAGTTTTGTATTTCGGATAATTTACAATTTACCGGAATTTCAAGGAAATTTTGTGAATCATCATTAGTAGTTTGGAGTTCAGTTTTTTTATGCTTGAGAAATTCAATGTAGTACGGCTCATCATCGTCTTCATATGATACAGACGCAGGGACACATAAATACTGAGCCACTGCAATCAAGCGCATTCGGTAGCGTAATATTGGCGAAGTTTAGGGTGAATATCACCACCAGCTCGAACCTGAGAAAATAAATTTTCTCCAGAACTAGAAGTCTGACGCCCCGTAAGAAGGTACTCCAATTTTTTTGTCAGAACTAGATCTTCTCGTAATTTTAACGCAGTAGTAGTAGCCAGAATGATGCCCCGTTGTATCGGTTTCCATCTATTATCAGAGCTAACTTGTAGTTCTCTGAAAATCTCAATAAAGCTCTGCAGAAACTCTACTCGTTCTAACGATGCGCCATAAGTTCCGTGAGTTACTTTTGTGCCGACAAACCATGAACTCATACCACTGACTACATAATAAAATAAACCACCCAGTGGTCATAGCTGTTTGCGGAAGAAGACCAGTTTGCGCCGCTAGAATTAATGCATGTCCCATTTCATAGCTAAAAATTTTTCTAGCCAGTCCAACGTGCATTTTATCGAACTGTGGTGGGTCTAAAATAGCAGTGGTGAGACCTTTTATTAGAACAGGTCCACCAAGTGATTGGTACTCTACAAGCTGTCGAACGTGGGTAATATTAACAAAAATGGGAAAAATTTTTTGAATTTAGAAAAATGTACTGAAACGAAGAGTATTATCTTAGATTAAAAATTTTTTCTCTTCACTTAGAAAAATTATTCTTTTCCAAATAGATTTCTTTTTTGGTTCAAGATTTTTTTTCGTCAGGCAAGTTACTTTTTTTTATCATGGTGGTAAATACCTCACACAAACGAGAATTCTCAGTAATGGGTTTTTAAATTTTACAAGTAGATGCCCATTTACTTCTCATCTCAACTGAACGAGAAAACCTCAGCATTTTAAAACCCTTTTCACTGCTGTTATGACAGTCAGGAAAGCTACATCCACCCATGATCTGCGTTAATAAATATTAGTTTAGATATTGTTACATACAATAAAAAGTTATCCAAATGCAGATTTATTAAAAATAAATAACCATACTTACTTAATTTAGCTCTTCAATACACACTTTCAACAACAAAACGTTAAGAAAAAACAAATTGACATTTTTAAACAAATGACAATCGCGAAATTCTATACTACTTGTATCTATCAAATAAATTAAAAATTTTCATTTGACTATACACATACATAAATAAATATTTTTAAGAATAAATAATTGTCATTATAATTTCTATAAAAATATAAATTAATTAGGATAAGAAATAATTTGCAATTAATAAGTACAATCAGATACCTCATAAGGGTAACGTTGAATTCCAAATTTCCCACCAGTAGCATTTGAATTGTGAAAAATTTTATTGTTAATACTAAATTTTTGCTTAATTTAAAAATTTAATTATTTAGACCATTAAACCTCGCGGATAAGAAATAATCGCCTAAACTTCTAAAAACTGGGATTCGCTGCTGTGGTATATTCCGCTCCCGTGAACCAATGAGTGTCTTTGTCTTTAGATGATTTTATTAGTTTTAGACAGAAGTTCTCACGCGTGCCATTTAATTTATTTTACTTACTTACAAATTTTAACTGCAACGATGACCCTTCGTCTTTGATTGACCCTTTGGCAGGTTGTAGATAGATAGTCGTAGTAAATAGATAGGTGAATAGTGGTAGTTTAGTAATAGTGTATAGCGGTGATAACAATAAACTTAACTTTATTACACAAAATAAGCACTTTTAATATAAACTTGTGTTATTTCGGTTACGTAATTTAAAAAAATATTTATAGGGATAGAATAATTAAACTTAGTGCTATAAATAATTGAACAATAGTAATAAACGTGGTGAATAATCACCTAATGCAAAAATAATAAAATTAATAGACGTAATATAAAATATTTCTGATAATTAGTATTAAACTGTTAATAGAATTTTAGTAGGTTTTAGTAGTAAGTTTTATAAATTTTGGTGAGTAATCACCTAATAGTGGTAATAGTGGTATAGTAGTAAATTGACTAAGAAATATCAAACGTGGTGATTGACACCGGGGGATAGATCGAAGTGTCGATCAATGCTCAGGTTTTGAGGCTCGTAACTGATTTTCCCCTACTCGTGTCGTCTTGTGACGTCACGGGGGCTACACATTAATTTAGCTAGTGTCGGTAACAGAAATTTCGGGTGGTAGTTCGCCAGGCTGATAAAATCGGGACATTTTGCAGTGTCTCAATATATATATATATATATATATATATATATATATATATATATATATATATATATATATATATATATATATATTAATTAACACACAGATTGTTTTGAACTTCTGCATATAAATTTACTTTTATAAAATATAGACGCAGAATATCCTAAAATCATTTACTTTAAAGCAAGTAACTTATTATTGTTAATTAATAATTTGTCACCCAACTTTTAGAAATATTTATTATAAAATACTTGATTACAATCTTTAGTTATCTTATTGAATATTTTAATAATGTTTCAATTAATAATTAAATACATAACTGTTACTTTTACCTGCTGCAATTTTTTGTCAATCATGGTCTTTCGAAATTTTTTCTTCTTGGATTTAGTTTCTGTCGATAAATCTGTATCACCTTTTCTTTTCTGTAACATAATATATGTAATGCATTTTAACATTTTTTTCTAACCAACTTATGTTTTCCTATAATACAAGTTGTTATACCTATTTTGTTTGATCAAAATAGTAGTATTAAAATACAATTATATAAGTTATAACAAAATAAATTTGACTAACCCTGCTTTTTTTTAATTTCTTTCTTTTTACTGTTTCAGTTTTTGCTAAAGATGAATTAAACTTCATTGTCGGTTTTATTTTCGGAAGAGTGATGATTTTTGAAGGATCATCATCATTCTGATTATCTGCATTCGTAATCGGTTTTAAATTTTCCTTGCTATCACTGTCATGATTTCCAGTCTTATTATCAATAATCTGTAAAAGCATTAATTATTAAGAAGCTATAATTAAAGTAAATCAAATACACGAATGTTGGTTGAGTCGACAAATACAATCATTTGAAAATTTTCTTACCACTATTATTATGCATTGCTTATAATTGATTAAAAAAATATTTCTAATTTTATGCAATGAATAAAAACAGGATTTCCTACAATTTACGTATTGTTATAATAAGATATGTGTAGCAAGCACAGATAAAGTAATTAATCTATCGCCCTAAACTTTTAGGGAATAAACAGATGTAATAATCGATTCTGGTTGAAAAAAAAAAAAATAACTTTTTTTTCTATGGATTGAATATCGATGATTATACTGTCTTTATCCATGTTCGTTACTTTTAGGATAAGACTTAATTGAACATTTGGCAGAAAAATGATTGGAACAGTTGATATTTGGTTACCGTAAAGACAACAGATATTGTTCACAGTAAAGAAACCATGAATTTGTAAGAATTCTTTTGTACGAAGCTGGACAACTGTGTCATTCGTTTTTTTGGGACGAATATAAGCTATACTGCGAAGTACCATCTCATTAAAAATACATTTGTCAAAAACTTCTACAGAAAAAGTAGTGTTAAAGTGTTGGCTTATCAATTGAAGTAGTTGATCACTTGGTGATTTAGTACTGCCGATAAGAATGACATTATCATTACTTCGTGTACAATTCTTCAGTCACTGTGGCTTAAACAAATCTTTACAATAATTACGACATTTAATGGATTCAGTATTGTGATCGATATTGCATCGAATATTTTTCTCTTTAAGCACTGAATTAATTATTTGGTTTGATACACCACTGACTCCTGTAATGCAACGCTTGATGAAAAAAATCATACTTTCAAATGGAAAAGCTGAACTTGCCCACAATGGCCCACTTTGCCGGACAGATTCTACAATGTGCAGTAATGAGTGTAAATTAAACGTGATCGAACTAACACCGTAAAGAATTTGACAATCTCGTACAAATTGGAGTATGTCTATTTCACAGATTTTGAGATCTCTTTCAGTTATGTTGTCAGTCATCAACGTATAGATGCTTGAAACTAACAAAATATAAGATTGAAAACATTTTTCGTCGAGAATACCGGCTAGGCACGGAATGCTATCGAATAATAGCTACGATTCCCATTCTGAGGCTTTCTATTTGGCTACATGATCATCCGTTCGAACCAGTCTATGAATTTCTTGAGGTCTCTCAATCTTTAGCTGACGAGCAGCAATTTCTTTTCGTTGCTGCGGCTTCAAATAATATTCTGTTCCTGGCTTAGTCCACACTGCCCACAATTGTCGTGATACACCCAACAGAACGTCGTACATATAGTCAATAGGAAAACCCCAAACACAATCGAATTGTTCTAATTGTTGCATTGCACAATTACCTTTAACACCGTTTATCGGCTTTCCCAACTTTTTAACATCTTCGACATCTTTATTGTGACTTTGTTTTGTCCGTAGTATAGGATGTTGTTCTGTGATTGGATACCTAACCGCTGAACTATCATAAAGTCCATTAGCATAACACCAGCTACAGCCCGAATATCCGTTGAAATGTAAACGATTCTGAATAACAGGTCTTGCAACGGAGTCCACACATAACAAAAGACAGAAAAATTTCAAATTTCTTCTATTGCCGATGTTATCATTAATGTTTATACCTTTTTTCATAATCTTATTAGCATTTTTTATAAATTCAGACACATAAGTTTGCATTAATTGTGGAGATGGTTCTGCTGATGTTATGTATAGACCACCAAGAATCACATTACGAAATCGCAATGCTGGTGATAATTCATTTATATATAGTTGTATTGGCTACATACTTCGTTTGGAGCTCTTTGTCAGTGGTGCCCCATCTGTATTGACATTATAAGTCAATTCACCCGGTGACATTTCTTGTACAACTTTATACAATCGACCGTCATATACATCACGAATCAATGCATCATTTTGAGGTTGTTTTAATTTTTCAATAGTATTCAATAAGTCAGTCATCTTTTATTTCCGAGCCCCTAAGAAATAATTTTAATTGATATTTTAAATCAATCATTATAAATTGATTCTTACTTGCTGATGAAAGTTTATATTTTGCTTTACAGTGGCCGCACAACACACTGTCGATACAGCAGTAAATGGCCTTTTATCATAAGAACAAAAAAATTATAAAAAATATTTTACATATAAGGTAAAAGCCCCAATAGATGATCACGTACCAGTATATGATCACTCCATGTATTTGTATATCTATATTCACAAATATAGGTATACAAATACATGGAGTGATCATATACTGGTACATGATCATATATTGGGGCTTTTACCTTATTTAGCGTGACAAAAAAAAATTTTTTTTTATAATATTACAAATGTTTATATAGAATTTGGTAAAATACATACCCTCAACGTATATCAGTAAGCCTTTCTTAGGTGAGTTATTCTCATACATAATCCAATGTTGTTTACTTTTATTTTACGGTGGCTTTAACTGCTCATGATTATGTACCAATGACAATAGGATCGTGTCATATTTATCATCGTCTATTAATTTTATATAAGCAAACATGCTTATAATTTTATTAATGCTGAAACATCATGAATAAATAATTAATTATCACCTTCAAATGAAGTACTTAATATAACTTATAGAGGAAACTAGTATATGCATGCTACAAAATTCTCAATTTTCTATTCGAGTTTTTGTCAAACGTAATAAATAAAACAAAATTTATTTTAAAACTTTAGTGCGAATAGGCACAAAAATTTTTGACTTCTTGTAGATAAAGATTAAATGGAAAATTTAATTTCTCGAAAATAATAATCTGAATTTAAAATTTTCTTATTTTTGTAAGTAATAAATGAAACTAAATTTGTTATTGGTTTAATTCTTAGATATTCTTTTTTATAAGAATTCATCTCAAGTATAGTGAATAATTAGGCACTTGTTAATTGTTAAATGATGACGGACAGAAGTCCAGAAGAAAAGATGGAAATTTATTGTGCTTTAGTGGAAGAACAGAATATTCTTATAAATTTCTATACAATTAAATATTTTTAAATTGTTTTTACACAGAGACTCTAATCAGCAATAATTAATGCGACTGCAAAATTCACTCAAACTATCAATGCAAAAGGACACTACAGCTGAGAAATTACTTATGAAATATAAAATTACAAGTTACATTCTTTTAAACCGTTAATACTCATTAAAATATTGTTTTCCTCATTAGGAAAAAATCTAATTTTTTTTTTTATTTGAAATTTTCAGCTAAACTTCAGCTATTATTACTTTTTCTTTCAATATGGATCCCTGTTTAAGAACTCCAATAGGATCTTATCAAAAGCGACAAAAGCCACTTAGAAACTAATAAATATTTATTGGTTTCTAAGTGGCTATTGTCACTTTTAATGGGATCTTATTGGAGTTTTTCAACAGGGATTGTACATATTGATAATTATAAATATTTGAGTTGAAGATTATTTTAACGGAACCTATCTAATGCTATTGGTCTATTCGGAGAAACTTGTAAGACTATATAATTTAATAATTTTTAATTGCTTCAATTAGTTATTTTTAGAATTATAAAATACAACACATTTTAGACAGAAGCGGATATTATTAATGCGAATAGAAATAATTTTTTATTTCTTCGTCAAAAAATGTATTCAAAAATTTAATTTCACTACACATCTACGCATATTAAAAAAAAACTCGTTGTTTTTTAAAATAACAAAATTTAAAAAATTTTCTTACAGATTGTGATTCATTAAAATATAAATGATCTTGCATTAAATTTCAACCACTTTTTTTTTAAGGACATAGAGAGTATACTTACCAACAAATAATCCTAAAATTATTCAATAAGAAAATAACAGTAGATTTTTAATGGGATGTATTGGATTATACCGGTAAAATAGGAGATTTGGATAAAATTTATTGCAACCTATTGCTATTCAAATCTTTCCACAGTTATTCATCAAAATTAAAAAATGTTATAAAACATTTTAATGACATATCTAACAATTAGGAACTTTTAACTATTGAAATATCATGATACTGAAGTTTTATTTTAGAAGTAAATGAGTGGAAAAAAAAAATATTTAAAAAATGTATACTTATATTTTGTCAAATTATCTACATATGCAATTTTTTTTTATTCTTTTAAAATAATTTTTTCAATTATAAAAATCATAAAAATTGTTACATGTCTGCTAATTTCAGTATCATGAGATATCTAATACATAAATGTAATATATTGATAAAAGTTTTCTATTGGTGTTTATTAAATTGTATAGGTAAACTGGAAATCCATACAAGAAAAAATTTCAACGAAAAATTTTTTTTAATGCAGTTATTTGAAACAAAGAGAAGGTAGTTACACCACACTTTCGCGAAATTGTATGCACTTTATAAAAAAAATTTTTTCAGAAGCTTAGTCATGCATGCACTGATTAATTATTCTAAAATCATCAATTTTAGCTACAACCTCAATGAAACAAAAGGTAACACTTATTTACAATTAGTAAAAAACAGTAGTTACATATTTTATCAAAATCAATTTGTAGATAAATTTAAATCTGTTTTTTAAAACACAGGAAATTTTTAAATATATAAGTTCATACATAAAGTCACACAATTGAAGACAATAGAATTGTAGAGGAGTTAAGCATGTTACAAGTTAGACGGTCAACGAACAAGTGAATAGCTAAGTAATTTTTAGCGGCCTACCGGGTTGTAGCGCTTTGTCCCCACCACCTGTGGTATGCACTTGTCTCAATTCTGGCAACAGTCAAATACACGTTGGAAGTCTCTCGGTTTCTTTCTCGGATTAGCACGATGATTCTTCAAAAAAGAAGACGACAATAGAGGCTTATAGCGGGTACTCGCTTGGACAGTGATTCCAAACGAAACAGTATTTATTGGTTGTAGCCAAGGATTTTTAAATAAAGATATAGTACAAAGGAGAGACTTATATAGAACAGAAATTGATATGAAAATTAAATTAGCCGACATCTAGAAATTTTTATAATTTTTTTTATTACAAAAAATTTTTTTTAATTTGTAGAAAAATTGAAAAACTGTAAATGCAACTTTTAAAAAATATTTTTTAGTTCTAATTTAATCAATGATGCAAAATCGAAAAATCAAAAATGTCGGCAAACTTTATTATTATAAATTGTTTTTAATTATACTTACGACAGTTTATATAGTGTCAATTTAGCTGACGTGCCATAATTTTTAAAATATGCACTTGTAAATTTTTTAATTTTCTACAAGTGCATTTTTTAAAAATTATTATTTTTCAAATATTAATTTATTTATTTACAAAACCAAAATTATTGAATGTCGTCGGCTGAATTTACACTCGTATGTATATGAAACCGTAACATTTATAAGTGTATCAAATATTAAAAATTATAAATACATGGTAATTATATCCGATAGAAATCGATCTGTTATATACTAGAAAATCCTTATTTGGAATTACCATAATTATTTCCATGATTTACTTGTTGTAACTGATAGAGAAAAGATATGCAATTCCTCCTTATCCCAAATACCATTAAATTAACGGAATATCAGATTCGGTAATTGGAATCTATTGTGTTTTTGCGACAGCAATTACTTATGAAAAATAATAAATAATTATAGTTTTTATGTTGCAAATACTTTATCTATACCAATACATATCACAAAAATAGGTTAGTTATTACAATTAAAGTCCGATAGAAAAAGTCATTGGCATAAACTTATAAATACTTTTATGTTCATAAAAACGAAAACCAGGTATATACATAATTTGTACAATCTAAATGGAGTTGCAATTAGAAAAATTTAACCACTTAAAATTGTAAATACTGATGAAATTTACCATATTGGTTTTTCCTTATTGAATCAAATAAATAACTTACTCGGGGCACCAGATAAAATCCAATCAAATTAAAAAATTATCACAATCGTATATATTACAATATGGAAAAACCGTATAAATTTCAAATTTTCTCTCTCGGAAGCACGGGGATACGGACTTCTTCCTTACCCAGCTATTGACAGGACACGGGCAGTTCAACGCCTATCTTTTTAAGATGGAACTGCACCCCACGACAACGTGCAAATACTGCCCGGATCAAATAGACGACGCCGAACACACGTTCTTCGAGTGTATACGGTGGAAGTACTACAGAAGCAGCACCGAAGAAATTATAGCCACCACACTCTCCCCCGAGAGCTTGATAGCCTGCGTGCTTAGAAAAGAAGATAACTGGTCACCTGTTGCAGCCTACGCGCAGCGCCTTCTAAAAGAAAAAAACCGCAGAAAGGGACCAGTAACCAGGAGTAGGCGTCGTGAGACGCAATATGGACTGGATTGAAGTAATGCTAACGCGGTTCCGAACCAGTCATCTCCGTACCATCTACGGGGAAGGAGAGAGGAGTTTTTTTTAGTGGGTAAAAATCCCACACTACCGACCATCATCTTTCAATGATAGCGGTGTCTTCGAAAGATTTTTTTCGATTCTCCATTAAAAAAAAAAAAAAAAAAAAAAAAAAAAAAAAACACACACACGTGGACGGGACATCCTCGTAGGAATAGTCAAAGTAACTTCCTAGAACCTCAAAACGTGAAGATCTAATAAGAACTCGATTTTCGGAAATCATCGATTTTTATAGCAGAAAATAAAGAAATAGTCGATTTATTTGGCGGTCTAAGTCCCTGTATGGTCAATTACTACTATTTAATTTTTACTTCCTTTATCAACGGTTAAAGTTCTTGAAAAAAAAAAAGAAGTTTTTTATTTTCTGTAAATTCAAAAATTTGAAAACTATTATTTTGTGCTAAATCTGAATCCAAACATCGTTCGATCTAAACATCAATCTCATAAGCTTCCACTATTCAAGCTTCAAAGTTTCGCCATGGGTACTCTTGCGTGATGTAATGTTGAACGCTCAACTTTTCAGTGAAAGTTTTTTGTATGCAAAGAACATTCAATCGAAATTTCAAAACAGTCAATTTAACTGCAAAAAAAATTTATTTAGTGAAATGATCCATATATTACAAAAACGTTTCAGGATAACATTTTATTTATTATCTTTCTTTTTTTTTTTTGGTAATAATTAACAATAACTTCTCGAAGTTCTGAAAATTTTCAGCGTTTTTAGAGGGAAGATATAAAAAAAAATTGAACAGATCGATTAAAATCATAAAATATAAATGTAGATTTGAATTTTTAAATGTATTTGACTAATTAAAACTCATTACATTAGGTATAAATTATTCTATTGAAGAAATTATTTTTTTTCATCTTTAATGTCTTTTGATGATTGAGTTTCTCTAAAATTAGGAAATTGCTCCCATGGTGTAGATAAATCAAATCTACGAAACTCTTGGGCTAATTCCAATGGTTCAGCTACTATGCGTTTAACTTCGTCATCATATCGGACCTGAGAAAAAAAACATATTACATGTATACACGGAGTGCTGTGCAGGTGTGGGTATTTAAAGAAAATACGTGTTTGGATACTCCAAGCTTTTTTAAGCAATTCAAAAAATTTTAGTTTTTATGTTTGACAATTATTCTATGTCCTGATATTTATCAAAAAACTTTTTTCTCACCTTCGGACGGAAAGCGTCAATTTTCCTCCCGCTGCGCTAAACGAAAATGCCGCTTTCCGCCTCCGTCGAGGAGAAAAATAGTATACACACCACGGGCAGTAAATAAGAAAGCCTCAGATCACATGTTTATTGACCTCGGCTTCGCCTCGGACAACAATTACATGTGATCTGAGACATTTCTTATTTTACTGCCCTAGATGTGTAATATACTATTTTTATCATTCCGAGGCCGAAAGTTTGTTTCCCAACCCTCTTTTGCGCGAAGAAACAAATGAATTTCAGACCTATCACTATTAGTGACATTTAAAATCACGCACGTTTTTTGTTTTAACTTTCTTCCCGTGCATTAAATATTATAACCCGTTCTATAGTAACCAAATATCGAGTAATTAACAGCAGCGTCATACAAGTATAAGTGAAGTGATGATAAATAATTGTATTATTTATAATTTTGTGTGCAGTGATATTATTAAATAAAATTTATCTAGTTTAAAAAGAAAAATGACTTCATCTGATTCGTCTGACGATTCGGAGAATGCTGAAGCGCTGAAAATGCGACGTGATATAGAAGCAGAAGCTCAAGAAATTACAAAAAATCTAGCACCGTCAGAATCAGTTCAAAGATACCGTACTTGCTATAATAATTTCATGAGTTGGAAAAATGCTAACGCAGGAGATGCACTGAGTGAAAATGTTTTGTTGGTATATTTTAAGGACTTGATGGAAACATTGGCACCTAGTACAATCTGGAGTCGCTGGTCTATGTTAAAAACAATGATCAGCATTAACCACAACATTGATATCAATAAATACGCCAAATTAAAAACTTCAATTAAAAATTTTTCCAAAGGTCATGTTTCCAAAAAATCCAAAGTACTTTCATGGAGTCAATTTAAAAAGTTTATTACTGAAGCTCCTGATTATATTTATTTAGCTACGAAGGTAAATATTAAATAACTATTTATGTCTTTACGTAAAACCACTATAATTACAAGTATTTATTGAAATTCTATTTCAGGTTATTGCGATTTTCGGAGTATCTGGAGCAATGAGAGGTCAAGAAATTTGTGACTTAGCAATACAAGACGTCGAAGATACGGGCACCCAGCTGATTTTAACTGTCCTTAAAACGAAAAATAAATATCCTCGGACGTTTGTGATTGGCCCTGAATTTCGCGAGAAAATTCGTCAATACCAGACTCTCAGACCTAAAGACACAAGAACAGACAGATTTTTCTTACAATATCATCGCGGTGCTTGCATACGTCAAGTCATTGGGAAAAACTCGATTGCTCAAGCTCCTAAAACCATAGCTCTGTTCTTAAGACTACCAGATGCTGAGAAATACACAGGCCACTGCCTTCGTTGTACATTTACAACGCTGTTGGCCGATTCCGGAGCTTCTCTACTCACTATCAAACAGCACGGGGGTTGGAAATCGGATGCAGTTGCTACCGGATACATAGAGAATTTCTTGGCAAACAAGCGAAAAATTTTCAATCAAATAATTAGTGCAGATCGTTCTTTACCGACATCAACACATACAATAACATCTACCATGCAAACTTCTTTTAATTCAAACTGCTCTCCACCAACAACTCACACAATAACATCTACCATGCAAACTTCTAATTTAACCTGCTCTCTATTAGCAACTCACACAACAACATCTACTAGGCCAACGCCTTCCAATTCAACCTGCTCTTTACCAACAACAACTCACACAGTAACATCTACTAGTACAAAAACTTCAAAATCAGATTTCTCAACACCAGTAATCACTCGAACAATAACAACGACAAAATTAACAATGCCAACTTATACAACAACAGCGACGACTTCCAAGTCTGTTTCAGAAATCCAAGATTCGATATCTGATATTTTTTTTTTTTTTCTTTAACCCCGCTTTTCAGACTTCTATCTCGATGGGAGTCCGGCCGAGACCGGAGGGGGACCCCAGGCTGATCGGTACATTTAGTTTGGCAGAATAAGTTTGGCGGTATTACATACTTTTTCAGCCTGGAGAGTACTGTAATGCGGCGATGGGCCGACTTTGGGGAAACTGCACGCATTTGCCTGTGCCCTACCGGTAGCACAGGGCTTGGGGAAACCATCGAAAAACCCAAACCTGTACAGCCTGGTGTAAGTTACGAGCACCGATGTTCACTGAAAATTAAATTTCAGCTCACACCGGGATTCGAACCCACGCCTCACCAGTCCCAAGCAAGCATGACAAGCGTTGTACCTCTTAGCCATGGGACTGGCTGATATCTGATATTGATCTTGAATTTGCAATGGATTATCCAAATGTACAACCTACTTCGAAATCAACATCGATGTCTGGACCTAAAAGATTAAATGAAAAACCTACTAAGCCGTCAGATTCAAAATTCAAACGAAGAATTTGCTTACAAAGAAACGATCCAAAATATTTTTAAGTCTATTCCACATCATGCTCAGATAAAATTTGAAAATTACAATTTTGAAATTAATCTTCATTACCATGAAAACGATAAAGAAAATCAAAATGATTAATTAAGCTATTACATGATGAGGTTATTTAAGTTTCTGTTATTTGAATACATTATAAACTCTATTTCCTGTTATGTTATAATGGTTTTATCATATGTAATATTATTATAGTTGAGAAAATTTTTTGTGGATAAAAATCTTAATTTTATTCTTATGAAATAAAAAAATTATGTATGTTTATATATTCATCTAATGATATTATAATAATAATAATAATGATAATAATAATAATTATATTTTTATAGTTTCTCAAATTATTATCAAACTTTCAGTCCTGGATCAATAAAAAATAGTATACGCGCCATGCGAGGAAAGTAGGTTGCCTTCGGCTTGGGTGACAAAATTGCGCGGGTTGAAATGTCCTACTTTTCTCCCTTGGTGCGTAATATACTATTTAGTGGATTTTGAGTTTTTTTAACAATCAAGTTTTAAAGATGTCAAATTTGAAACAAAAAATGGCTCTTTTTGAGATCTTTTTTTCAAAATTCCATTCTTTTTCTAATGATGACTGAAATTGAAAGTTTTTGTTTATTCATGTACTTTTTAGAAATAAATACAAAAAACGCCATTTGGCAACACCCGATACGGATAGGTAGATTTCTTGGATGAATATTGAAAAATTTTTGTAATTTTCTGAACTACCACAAAAATTTAAAAAAATTATCAAAAGTGGGCAAGTAAAAGCGTAATCTGAAGATAATTATGTGAACTTTAACATTCATTCAATAGATTTAAACTATCTTTTACGGCTAAGACATTCCCGGAAAAAAATGATCAGACCTGACCGTGCCTGTTCATGTATGATCAGGTCTGAAATTAGACCTGATCATGCCTGTTCATGTATAATCAGGTCTGAAATTAGTCATGATCATGCCTGTTCATGCCTGCTCATGTCTGAAGCGTCAAATACGCTCAGACCTGTTCATGTCTGAAGGGTTAAATATGCTCAGGTCTAATCAGGCCTATTCATGTCTGATCAGGCCTGTTCATATCTGTCCATGCCTGTTCATATCTGAAGGGTTGAACACGCTCATGTCTGTTCATGTCTAATCAGGCCTGTTCATGTCTGAAGCGGGAAATACGCTCAGGCCTGTTGATCCCTGTTCATATTTGAATCATTACATATGCTCAGGCTTGTTCATCCCTAAAATAGTTAATTAAATTTACCTTACGGTAGGTTTTTAATGATAATCAAAATACTTTTATTTATTGAATAATAAAATATACCGTTTATTGATAAGATACAAATTTATTAATCGAAATTAATGTACATATACTGAACATATTCAAAAATTTTTTCTTAGCATTAACAGGCATGGACAGGTATGATCGGGCCTGAGCGTATTTAACGCTTCAGACATGAACAGGGATGGACAGGCATGATTAGGCCTGAGCGTATTAAACGCTTCAGACATGAACAGACCTGGACAGGCCTGATCAGGCATGAAGAGACATGAGCGTCTTTAACCCTTCAGACATAAACAGGCCTGATCAGGAATAATCTGACCTGAGCGTATTTAACCCTTCAGACATGAACAGGCCTGATCAGACATGATTAAGCCTGATCAGACCTGAGCGTATTTAACCCTTCAGACATGAACAGGCCTGTTCAGACATGAACAGGCCTGTTCAGGCCTGAGAGTATTTGACGCTTCAGACATGAGTAGACATGAACAGGCATGACCATTTCCATAAATTTTTCAAAAAAACCACTTTTTTATTTTTAAATTGCCATAACTTTTTCAAAAATTGACTTATCGGGACGTTTTTTTTTTTCAAAATTTTTGTTATTAAATGTTCATTTTGGGAAAAAATATAAAAAAATTATTCAAAACTATCTTCATCGTTATTTTTTAGATTTTCTGAAAAAACTCCGAATTTCTCGATGATAACCATTTTTAATTTCTTTTTCTTTCTTTCATATAAAACTTTGACATTTTCTAAAAATATCCTGAAATTTTGAGAAAGGTATTTTTTTGATTTCTATTTTTTTTTTCAATTAAGAAAAAAATTTTTTTTCAATTGAGAAAAAAATTTTTTTTTTTAATCTTATTTTTCATAACACTGGTCCAAAAATTTCCGGGAATCCTCAAAAAACAAGAAAAAAGTATAAAACCAAAAGTTGAACATGTTAATCACACCGAGAAAATTAATTTTTTTAGAAACAAAGAAAATTGAAAAACAATTGTTTTTTCCATTTATTGCTTAATAAATGGCATTGAAATAAACAATTCTCCGATAATCTGAGTTTTATGGTTAAACGCTATTATCAGATGGTTTAATACATGATTATAATGTCTCAAATGCAATAATTCTTAAACTAATAAAGACATTTAGCTTAGCTAAGCAAGAAAATGTTCTTTAACTTAATATCATTTCTGAAGATGGCACTTAATCAGTTTTTTTTATGAAGAAGATTCATCGGTGGCGCAAGCTATCATTTCTCAAAGAAGTTTAGAGTAATTTAAAAATAAACTTGGACCTTCGCAAGGATTAAAAATTTAAAAAGCAATTCTGAGAAGCTGACCTGGTTAACTTTTAGTTCTATATTTTTTTTTGTTTTTCAATTTTCTTTGTTTTTAAAAAAATAAAATTTCTCGATGATTCCCGTGCAAAAAAAAGATGTCCCAAAAGTGTCACAAAAATATCCCAAAATAGTCACAAAAATTTTTCAGAAATAATTATATAAATAATTTAAAATAGTGGTGTTCTAAAAAGTCATAAATGTGTCCTAAAATAATCACAAAAATGTTCCAAAAGAGTCACAAACATGTTCCAAAATAGTCAAAAAAATGTCCCAAATAAGTCACAAAAATGTCCCAAAATAGTCACAAAAATGTCCCAAAACAGTCACAAAAATTTTCAGAAATAATTATATAAATAATTTAAAATAGTGAAGTGTTCTAAAATAGTCATAAATGTTTCCTAAAATAATCACAAAAATGTTTCAAAATAGTCACAAACATGTTCGAAAATAGTCACAAACATGTCGCAAAAGAGTTACAAAAATGTCCCAAAATAGTCACAAAAATGTCCCAAAACAGTCACAAAAATGTTCCGAAATAATTATATAAATAATTTAAAATAGTGAAGTGTTCTAAAAAAGTCATAAATGTGTCCTAAAATAATCACAAAAATGTCCCAAAAGAGTCACCAAAATGTCCCAAAATAGTCTCAAAAATGTTCAAAAATCGGCACAAAACTATTCCGAAATAATTATATAATTAATTTAAAATAGTGAAGTGTTCTAAAAAAGTCATAAATGTGTCCTAAAATAATCACAAAAATTTTCAAAAATAGTCACAAAAATATTCCAAAATAGTCACAAACATGTCCCAAAATAGTCACAAAAATGTCCTAAAATAGTCCCTAACATGTCCTAAAATAGTCACAAATATGTTCCAAAGTAGTCACAGAAATGTCCAAAAATAGTTACAAAATGTTCCAATATAGTCACAAATATGTCCCAAATAGTCACAAAAATGAGTTGAAAAAATGACGTAAGCTTGAAAAAAATTTTTTATGAGAGTTTAAAAATGCTCAACTCTTATATTTTGAATTTTTCATCCGGTGTCACAAAAATGTCACAAAATAGTCCCAAATTGTGTCAATTTTGGAGCTCCTCGCTTGGAACATTTTTGTGACACTTTTGGGACATCTTTTCAACTTCCCGCTAAGAAAATCGAAGATTTTCAAAAATCGAAAAGTTATTGTTTTCACCCCGTTTTACAAAAATCGAGTTTTCATCAGATCTCGACGTTTGAAGGTCACAGGAAGCTTCCCTGACTCTTCCCGCGAGGTTGTCACGGTGTCTGTATGTATGTATGTGTGTGTGTGTGTGTGTGTGTGTGTGTGTGTGTTTTTTTTTTGTGAAGAGGTACGAAAAAAGATCTTCAAAAGACACCGGTATCGTTAACTCTGCCGCCCATCTTCCGGCAGATATCGATAGTCGGTAGTGTGGAGATTTTTACCCACTAAAAAAAACATTCCTCTTCCCCTCTCCCCTACATGGTACGGGGAGGACTGGATTGGAACCGCATTAGCATTACTTCAATCCAGTCGTGCTGCGTCTCACGACGCCTACTCCTGGCTACTGGTCCCTTTCTGCGATTTTGTCTTTCAGGAGGTGCTGTGCATAAACTGCAACAGCTGACCAGTTTTCCTCTTGTTTGATCATATAGGTCACCAGGCTTGAGGGGGAGAGCCTGGTGCCTATGATCTCTTCAGTGTTTCTTCTGTAGTCCTTCCATCGAGCGCACTCGAAGAATGTGTGTTCGGAGTCGTCGATTTTATCCGGGCAGTATTTGCACGTTGGTGTGCTGTGCAAACCCATCTTGAAAAGATAGGCATTGAACTGCCCATGTCCCGTCAATAGCTGGGTCAGGAAAAAGTCCGTATCCCCGTGCTTCCGAGAGAGCCAGACGTTGATGTTTGGGATCAGGCGCGCCGTCCATCTGCCCGTCTCTCCCGATGTCCATCGGTCCTGCCACTCTTGCTGCGTTTCCGTCATAGAGTTTTGCTCTTTCGAACGCTAATAGGTCGATGGGCGCGGCTCCTGCAATGACCAATACAGCCGCTTCGGAAACTGTGCGGTAGGCGCAGGCAACCCTGAGAGCGCCTCGCCGCTGTACTGCTGCGATCTTTCGCCGGTAGGTCTTCTGCTTTAATATGTCTGCCCATATCTCCGCTCCATAAAGCAGTACCGAGTGGACTGCTTCTAGAAGAACTCTTCTCTTTTTTGTTCTTGGTCCCATGGTGTTGGTCATAATTCGTGCTAGGCTAGACACAGTCTTGCTGGCTTTCTTGCATGCACTGTCGAGGTGTTCACGGAAAGATAGTTTCTCGTCTATCATTACCCCTAGATACCGCAGGGCCCTTGTTGACGTCAGCGTTGTTCCTCCCATGTCCATAGCGAATGGTTTTGGAAACCATTTTTGACGGGTCAAAACGACCATCTCGGTTTTCTGTTTGGCGAGTTTCAGGTGATGCTTATCGAGCCAAGTCTCGACGGTGTCGATGGTTTCCCGAACTAGCAGTTCGGCCTCTTCCACGCTGTCCGCCACTATAGTGGCTGCAACGTCGTCTGCAAAGTCTGTTAGCTCTACTTGCTCTGGCAACGGGATTTCAAGAAGCTCGTCGTAGTCTGCGTTCCATAGATCAGGCCCCATTATTGAGCCTTGCGGCACGCCAGCCGTTATGGCGTATTCTTGTGGGCCTTCAGTAGTTTCCACTATTAGCTTTCTATCGTCAAGGTAGTTGTCGACTAGTGCCAGATTTTCTGGCTCCGCGTCAAACTTGTGCTCCAGAGCGTCTAAAATGTCTCCCCAATTTGCGCTGTTAAATGCGTCTTTGACATCTAGCGTGAGGAGAAGACATACTTTACGAGCTTTGAGGCTACCAGACCATGCTTGTGTTGCTGTCTTTATGACTTTCTTGATCGCTCCGACTGTCGAATGACCTTTCCGGAAGCCATGCTGGTTGGTGGCAAAACCTCCAGCACGGTCGATGTCGTCGCGAAGTCTCCCTTGTATGAGCTTCTCGAGCAGTTTTCCAGCAATGTCTAGCATACAGAGTGGTCTAAACGACGAAGGTGTTATGGGGGTTCCCTTACTTTTGTCTAAGAGAACCAATCTCTGCTGTTTCCAGACCGCGGAAAAGGTGCCAGTTGCCAAGCATGCGTTGTAGGTGTTCAGGAGTAAGTCTGGGTATTCCAGGGCTATAATCTTGATCACCGATGCCGGGATGCCATCAGGTCCAGGTGCCTTTCCTGTTTTGAGTGACTTGGCCGCGTCTTGTAGTTCCTTAGTTGTGAAAGGCGTTACTTCGTTGTTTTTAGTGTAGTGTTTCTTCTCCCGCGGCGGGTGTTTGGGGAAAAGCTCCACTACGATGCTATCCATTAAGGCTGGAGACTTCGGCGCCTCTGGTGAAGTCTTTCCAAGTCGTTTGGCGACAATTTGGTAGGCTTTACCCCAGATGTCATTGTCGAGATCGTTGCAGATCTCTTTTCACAACTTTGCTTTACTTGCTTTGATGGCTCGATTTAGCATCTTTTTGGCCTGCTTGTACTCTTTTGAATACAAGTCCTGGCTTGGGGAGCGTTTGGCGGCTCTCGTTGCGCGGCGACGTAGTTGATGGCACATTTTGCGAAGTTCCGCTATGTCTGTTGACCACCAGTACGCCGGCCTGCGAAAACTCCGGTTTTTCAACCGCGGCATAGAGGCGTCACATGCGGCGGAAATCTCCTTCATCGTATTTAGTACTGTCCTTTCTGTCTCGCTGCAAGTATCCGGAGTCGGGTTGTTCTGAAGGGTAGACCAGCTCCGTGCAAGTGAAGCTCGCAGTGCCTCTGGATCAAGCTTCCTGGCATTCCACTTTCGCTTAGAAAGGTCGTGTTGTGGTACCGGAGCAGATGCCAATCCAACGTTAAATGTCACGAACTGGTGATCACTGCCACTGTATTTTTCGGATAGTGTCCAGTTTTCAATCATGTTGGCAATTTTTGGAGTCGCCAACGAAATGTCGAGGATGGACTCTTGGTACCCCGGTCTTCTGACAGTCGTGGTGCTCCCAGTATTTAGCACTATGAGGTCGAGTCTAGCCACGACGTCAGCGACCTCGTTGCCTCTGGTGTCGGAGAAATCAGCGCCCCATTCAGCCGATTTAGCATTGAAGTCACCAGCTACGATAACTTCGCCGTCGAACTTGGTGATCAAATCCTCTATATTTGCCAGTTTCTGTCGGAACACACTAATCCCTTCGTTGGGTGAGAGATAGACGCTTATGAAGTAGGTTATGGGGGTTTGAATCCAGACAAAACCTGCTCCACTTCCGCTGTTGATGGTGGTAACGTTCTTTGTATTTGCAATCCAGATTGCCGCCGTGCCAGTTTTGTCTGTGAACCATGCTCTATCTTGGAGGTTTAGATATTGCTCACAGATGAAGCAAACGTCGATCCTCTCTTCAAAGACTCACTGGAGAAGTAAATTTTGCGCCAACGCACATCTATTCAGGTTTCCTTGAAGTATGCGTGTCATTTCTGCCCTTTCGTAGCTTCGGCAAGTGCGGTGCGGAATACCTTACAAGCCCCAGAGCCTGGAATATGACATAAGCTATCTGGAGCTTCTTGTTCCTGTGAACAGAGGAAGCACTTTGGCTGTTCAACGCAGTCTGCAGCTTTGTGGTTTCCTCCCCCGCATTTAAAGCAGCACTTGCTTCTGTCAGGCCCCTTGCAGGAGTTCATCGCGTGCCCGTATCCGAGGCATCTGATACAGTGTGTTACTTTTACAACTGGTCGAATGCGGTAGTTGACCCATCCGATCATTATACGAGCCTTGTCAAGGATTTTGAACGCGCTAGCCTCGTCTATCTCGCAGAAGGCTGCCCGGTTGCCCCGTCGAGTAGGCTTTGTCAAATTTACCCGTTTGATCTCCAGGCTGTCGGTGAAGTCACGTTTGAGTGCTTCGCGGACGTCGTTCTCAGTAGTGATGGCATCCAAGTCCAGGATCTCGATCGTTGCTTTTGGTGTAAGCGTTCTGACTGTACCGATGTTAGCAGTTGCTGTTTTTATCGCAGCCGTGAAAGCGGTAGTGTCTTCAGTCTTGCGACCTATTTCTAGAAGAACGCCCCCTCGCTTCGTTTGTTTGATAGACTTTGTCTACTCCAGTCTCTGTCGGATTAACCTTGGCTTTGATTTCCTTGAGGAGATCGGCGTATGTTCGCCCTTCAGCTGGTTGGACAAGCACAGCTTTAGTTTTTATCTTCTTCCTCCTCGGTTTCCTGGAGCCAACATTGCTTGGCTGGTTTTGGGCTGTAGCAGATTGAGCCACTGGCTTCTGTTCTTCCTTTTTCTTGCTTTTCCGAGTCACTTTGGTCCAGGTATCACCCCGGGCTGTCTTCTTATGTGCTGGCTTATCGATTTCCGAGGAAGGGCTGGGCGTGGATAGCGGCCTCTTCTTGTTTTTCTCTTCTCTATGCTGTGTTTTCTCAGGAGTGACCGAAAACGTCTGGGATTTTTTGTTCAGATCCGGAGATGTTTGCGTGGTTCTCGCCGACTTCGTTGCTGGTTTGTTGGCCAACTTATATGCCGTGGCAATGGACGCTACTATTTTTCTGAGTTCATGGTGGAGATTTCGTTTATCCTTTATGAACTCAGCTAATTCTTCGATCTTGCTACCGAGCCGTTCCATTGGCGATTGTTGACCGGTGACAGTCGGTAGAGAGTTTATCCTTCCTCGGCATGTGTGAGTGTTGACGGGAGCAACAGGTCTTCCACCTATTGGAGGAAAGTTTGTTTGCTGTGCGTCTACTTCCATCAGAGCTGTTTCTTTACTCCCTGTAGCATTGCTAGCATTGTTAGACAGCAGAGCCATGGGGTCTACTCCACTGTTCAAACGGTCGCTTGATAACGACGAGTTCAGGCCCGTTTGTACGCCTTCCCTCGCCGGCACTGAGGTATCCCTCCTCTGCACCGTAGACGATGTTTGAAATTGTTCTGACATTTCCATACCATCTTTTGCTAGGTTTTGGTCCACCCCGAGTATTCTATTTCCTCGGTACCCGACGCATCTGACGTGCAGATATGCCGGGCATTCCCCTATCCGCCACCTGGAGAGGCGCCCGATGCGGGACCCAGCAAGCCCGACACGAGTGTGTGTGTGTGTGTGTGTGTGTGTGTGTGTGTGTGTGTGTGTGTGTGTGTGTGTGTGAAAGTATGTAAACCGCTTATAACTTTTGAACGGCGTGACCGATTTCATCGCGGTTGGTGCCATTCGAAAGGGCTTGACCAAACTTAGATTTTGAAATCTATTTGGACCGATTCAGATCAATAGATTTTGAGAAATCTTCAAAAAACTGAAAAAAAAATTTTTTTCAAATGTGGTTTTTTTGGAATAACTTTTAAATGGCTTGATGGTTCAATTCCAAAAACTAATCAGCTCTTAACCTCAAAAAAATCACGTCGATCGCCACCAATCCGGTCAAAATCGGTTGATTCGTTCGAGAGATATCGTGAACGAAAGAAAACCGAAAAAAGTGTTTTTTCGGAATAATTCCGAAATTCCTAGCGCGATCAATTAAAAATTTAAGATTCTTTGTGAGGCTTAAAAAACTGTGTCGAATGTTGCCAACCGCGTGAAAATCGGTTTATTCATTCAAAAGTTATTGCGGTTTAAAAATTCAAAAAATAGTGTCTTATCAAATCTCTATCAGACTTTTGAGCTCGAAGAGCTCAAAAGCATAGGAAAGCAATCTTTTTGAGCTCGGAGAGCTTAAAATAACCCATAAATTGTATTTTTGAGCTCGAAGAGCTCAAAAACGTCATTGGTGCAATTTTAAGCGCCTAAGTATGGAATTAGCGGGAAGTTGCAGGGATGGCCTTCAGGGTCAACCGTTTTTCTAATTTTTTTTACTCGGGTTAACATGTTCAACTTTTGGTCCTATACTTTTTTTTGTTTTTAAGGATTCCCGGAAATTTTTGGTTCGGTGTTATGAAAAATAAGATTAAAAAAAAGAATTTTTTTTTTCAATTGAAAAAAACATAGAAATCGAAAAAACACCTTTCTGAAAATTTCAGGATATTTGTAGAAAATGTCAAAGTTTATATGAAAGAAAGAAAAAAGAAATTAAAAATGGTTATCATCGAGAAATTCGGAGTTTTTTAAGAAAATCTAAAAAATAACGATGAAGATAGGTTTGAATAATTTTTTTATATTTTTTTCCATAATGAACATTTAATAACAAAAATTTTGAAAAAAAATCGTCTCGATAAGTCAATTTTTGAAAAAGTTATGGCAATTTAAAAATAAAAAAGCGGTTTATTTGAAAAATTCATAACTTTTTTTTTGGTTGGGTAAAAAAATTTGAAAAAATTATGAGAGACGAAAAAGATGGTAAACTTTCAGCCAAATCAAAAGGGGTCAGGGTCAAAAGTGGTCGATTTGGCGTGGAATGCCCCATATATACATATTAGGGTGGTCGTTAAAAATTAAATTTTTTCCGGCGCCCAAAAAAATCCTTCTTTTTAACGAAAAACTACGGGAAAAATTTTGCTTTTCGATTTTAAACAAAAAGAACACGTGCCGGCAGTCAATTAAAGTTCATTTTTCGATAAAATTATAGTTTTTTGAAATATTTGTCACAGTATTCAAATTTGGACAAAAAATCATGAAAACAGGCTTGTAGGAAATTAATTTCTCTACAAAACGGTTTCTTTTGGTTTTAGATGAAGTTCATATCCATTGAGATAATCTTATTAGTAAACTTATATACTCTATTAAGTCAGTCATTTTAGCACTAAAAACTTTATTTTTCCGGAAATATGAACAATTCTCGCAAAATATTTTGAATTTTAGATATTTTCTTCATATTTTGACATGGGTAAATAATTTTCAATTTAATGATTTTCAAATGAAACCTCTATCGGTGAGTTATCTATGATCAATCTTGTTCAAATTTCCCTAGAATATGGACAAAAGAGTGGAGTGCCTTTCCGTAAGGTCAAGAGTTTTAAATTGGTCTTAATCTGTAAATCAAAATTAAATAATGCTGTAAAGCGGGAAAGAAGAGGAGTTACGGTAATTATTACGTGAAGCATTCCACATTCACATAACAGTATAATTGGGAGGAGAGGATTGAGAAAGGAATTGGAAAAGACCTTCTTAATAAGAGTTTATAGAATATGCGAGGAAAAATTCGAATAGCTCGGACTGGGATTCGAACCCAGAACCTTACGAAGACATGTCGACTACTCTACCATTTGCGCTACCCGTCTATACCAAATTTCCTTTTCGCTTATTCTATATACATTACGCCACATCGTCCATCTTACGGTCTACATTATTTTTAAAATTAAATAATGCTGTGAAGCGGGAAAGAATAGGAGTTACGGTTATTATTACGTGAAGCGTTCCACGTTCACGTAACAGGATAATTGGGAGCAAGTGATTGAGAAATGAATTGGAAAGGACCTTCTTAATGTGAGTTTATAGAATATGCGACATAAAATTGTTCATATTACCGGAAAAATAAAGTTTTTATTGCTAAAATGACTGACCTAATAGAGTTTATAAGTTTACTGATAAGATTATCTCGATGGATATGAGCTTCATCTAAAACCGAAAGGAACCGTCTTGTAGAGAATTTAATTTCCTACCAGCCTGTTTTCATGATTTTTTGTCCCAATTCAAATACTGTGACAAATATTTCAAAAAACTATAATTTTATCGAAAAGTGAACTTTAATTGACCGTCGGCACGTGTTTTTTTTTTGTTTAAAATCAAAAAGCAAAATTTATCCCGTAGTTTTTCGTCAAAAAAAAGGATTTTTTTGGGCGCCGGAAAAAATTTAATTTTTAACGACCACCCTAATACATATGCAAATACATATCGATAGTGCCATTCTAATACGTCGTATCCCACAAAATTTGACAAATTGACTTTTTTTGAAAAATGGAATCGTAATAATATTATGCAAGTCATATTAAAATTTTAAAGGTCAAATAGTTAAATAACTATTTTTAAATAAATATTTTCATCTGCCAAATCCCATTTAAATGTGGGATACGACGTATTAGAATTGCAGTATCGATATATATACTTTTGAGCGAATGCTATTTTTCGACATGACTCGATGAAATGAAACATATTATGACAAAATTTTCTTAAAATGACGACATGAGGCCGACTACAACAGATAGATTTCTAAAGAAATGCTACTAAAAAAAAAACACGATCATAACTATATTAAAAAAAAAAAAAAAAAAAAAAAAAGTGATTGGTCCATTAGATTTAATTTACTCATATTGAAATTTTAGCTATTTATCATAATTTTAGAATTAATTGAAACTATAACAATGTACTAAAGATGAATTTCAATCACCCGTTACATAAAAAAATGTTGATATCAACCCACAGTGAGTTTCAAACAGCTTTAAGTCTTCGGGAGGGAGCAAAAAATTTTAGAATTTTCAAAAATCGAAAAAAAAAATATAGTTATTAAAATAATCTTACAAAACTGAGACCTGTAAGTTATATTGATGTGATAGAATTTTGAAATAAAAGTTACAGAAATAAATCAGAGAATACAGACTTTCAATAACATAATTCCAAGATTTTAACTTAATATCTATACTATCTCATTAAAAAATACTCAAAAAAGCATTTATTGCTTTATTTCTAAATTTATTTTTTCTTTCCACATGATACGTATTTTGTATACACAAAAACAAACAAAAGTTTCAAAAGAAAATTAAATTAAGATAAGTTTTGGTTTAGACCGAAGTTAATGGTTTTGTCGAAGAAGACATGAGCAGAACATCAAGATAGCGATTATTTTTTTTTTTTTTTTTTTTTTTTTTTATATCCTTTAAACGGAAAATCTTAAAATTTACTAAGATTTTTTCATGGATAGTCAAAAAATTGGTAAAATCAAAAACTAAAATTTTTCTGACTGTTCAATTTGGAGAAAAATACCATGGAAATAAACACAATTTTCGCTAAATATTTGTGATTAAATAAATAAATACCTCGATGAAGCCGCTGAGTGGGAAATCTTTCCTTAATGGATGCCCTTCAAAACCATAATCCGTCAAAATTCTACGCAAATCTGGATGATCACTAAAGTAAATACCAAACATATCCCAAACTTCTCTCTCGTACCAATTAGCGGCTTTAAAAATAGAAACTATAGAATCTACTGGAGTCAATTCATCTGTGTAAGATTTTACTCTTATACGATTATTAAATCGAAGAGACAATAAGTTGTATACTAGCTGCAAAAAAAAATAATCACATTTTATTAAGTATCACAAGTAGATATCACAAATATCAATCAGTATAAATACTTTAATAACACGAAATTACAAACTTCGAATCGATACGGTCGACTAGGAACATCAAGAGCAGTTAAGTCAGCTAGAATAGTGTACTGTGAATTATGGTGATCTCTTAAGAATGATAATGTAGGCCGAATTCCTGATGGAGCAATAAGAATTTCAAGTTCATCTTGAGCTGTCATCTGCACTTTTTGAACATATTTGGGTAAACATTCCGCTAGATATTGACCAAAGCTTCTGACTGAATCAAGATTGTCATGGAAAGACTTCCGCACAATGGCTAAAAATAATAAAAAAAAATCTATATAATTATACATAAATTAAACTATTGTTTCGACTCACATGATCGTTGTGATTCATCTTCTGTCTCTGTAGTTGTTTGGGGATTACGTAGTGTCGATGAAATTGATAGATAACCTGCATAATTTTAAAGAATTAATAATATATCCAATAACATTAAAAGGAATAAAAATTAGCTAACGTTTAGATATTGAAATACATGACGATCGAGCTAATGATTTAAAACTATTTTTAATAAAGAATGCCATTTCCAAAAACTTAATATACAAAAGTTTACAATTGTAATTGTTTTCTGAAAATTCGTATATTTATATAATAAGCTCACTATACAAATGTGAGTGAAAATGTCAGTGTAGCAATGCAAAAATTATTGCCTGGGTGCACGCAGATATACTAGTCAAAAATGAGTGTGTATACGAGTAGACGTTAAGCATGAAAAGATGTTGAGCATTATTTTAGGTGACGCTATCGGTATGCATCAACAGGGGCTGCTCACTCAATGCTTTTAGATAGAGGCGAATTTTGTCATCGGAGGAAAATGGTGATACCAACGTAATGAAAGAAATTACTATACTTTTGGAGGTATTTTTCGTTAGTATAGAAAAAATGGCCGCGTTCAAGTTTACTAAGTTCTTGGCAGATCTTAACATATCTTGTAGCAACAACTTAAAGTAACTATATTGTTTTTTAAAAAAACCTATAATAAAATAATGCAAGATATATTTATTTAAGTGTGTCTAAATATTAATTTTTTGGTAGATAAAGTCAGCCCTACTCAGAACTTAGTAAACCTGAACGCAGCCAATGTTAGCAGTTTTTAGGAAGTCGAGAGCGCCCTCTACTGAATAATGCGATTGGAGGAAATTTAAGCGCGGAAATTGAAACAAAATAATAGTGCATTACTGCAATATTCATAATAAATAATAAAATATCTATATAAGTTAGTTTCAAATAAATTATTGTCAATAAAAAAATTAACAAACAATTAAGTACTACGAATAATAAGTATAAAATAATAATAAACAACCTCACTCATGCTCGAGGCTAAAAATTTACTTGATGATAGTATCAGAGTCTATGTTTGGATAGCTACGTGGAATTGCGCGAGGCTAATAATTGTCGAAGCCGAGCTTCGATTCTTGCGAACGGCGAATATTTTTTTTTCCTTAACTAATAACAAATAATTAATAATTGTCTTTAAATGATGAATAATCAAATAAAATGAATCGTAGAATTTTTTTTTTTTATTTGGAAAGAGAGTAAATATCAAACTATTCAGAAATTTTTTTTAATGATAGTAAGTCATAAACATACTAATTGTTAATGAAAAAAAAAAAAATAATAAATACGACCAAAAATGAATAATAAATTATCAGAAACAAACCCACTCATGTTCGAGGCTTAAGAATCACATGGTGACAGAAACAGTTATCTACTTAGATAGTCGCGAGAGATTCTTTGAGACCAGTGATTGACAGCGGAGAGGATCAATTCTCGCCAGCGGAGAATATTTTTTTTCAATTAATCAATAACAAAATTAAATTTAACGGCGGAAATAATCTAAATGTTTATTATACTTGAAATAAATTTTTTTATTCAATTTTATTTTTATTTAATTTACGTTTTATTTTTATTCAATTTTATTTTTATTTGATTTACATTTTATTTTTATTCAATTTTATTTTTATTTGAGTCATACCGAGAAAATAATATTACGAAATTAATTTTTACTTAAATTAAGGGCTGAGAAGTGATCAATTAATAAAATATATTAACTATAAATAAATAAATTATTTAAAATATTTTGCGCTACCGGTATCCTGTCGTGTATAAAAAGTATACACAAGACTGGATGTAGTGTCTCAGCTGAAAGAAAAACTGCAGTTGATAATATTGAAGTAAGAATTACTCGGGGGCTGTGCATAAATGCAATTTTTAATGATCAATATTAAAGTACATAAATAATTAAGTTCTTTATTTATAAAATTTTTAACAATACTTATTAATATCTTATCATTAATGTATTAATAAAATTGAAAACTTTTTCAAGTTATTTTTCGATAAAAAAATTTAAATAATGTAACTAGCTCATTGTCTAATTAATATTTTTTTAATTATAAATTAATAATTAAGAATGAAAATAAGAATTTAATAGATCGATTGCCTACACGGTAACAAGTAAAGTTTAAGAAATATCATCAAAAACTGTAAAACCTTGATTTTAATAATCAATTGTAAATAATTATAATTCTAATGCTACAATTTAAAATGTAAATGCTAAAATTTTTAAATAGAACCGAAAAAAATAGCATTTCAAACGGTAAAAATTAGATTTTAAATAGTAATATTTCAATATATGCTCCCCGGAGGACGACATATTATTATGAAACGTTAAAAATTATCTAGAATCTGTATAAATTTTTGTGTTTAATTGTTTCCGTGTAATAAATAAAGTAAAGCTTTCACTATCTATTGCCAATCGATAAATAATCTTAAAAGTAACCGAATTTAATACTGGCATTAAAAGAATTAAAGTATTGAGTATTTACAATTGATAAAAGTATGTACAATTGGGAAAAGTATATACAATTGAGAAAAGTATAAACAATTGAATTTTTATAATTTACTTATCGACGAATATTAATTGCTGTTATTTACAAATTTAAATCAGGTAGATTCTACTCTTATGATAAGAGCCTACAATAGATCTACCTAACCAGATAAAGAATTCTTTTAATTCTTTTGCCAGTAATAATTCGCTAATAAATCTATTTTATATGATAATCCTTTTAATTGAGTAGGTTCTAACGATTTACATAGTTGCTCAAACTTATTCACAATTTTGGTAATATTTGTTACCTCAACATATTCATCATGTTGTGTCAAGTTTTGAAGGCTTTCAGACTCAAAGTCTACTATCTTTCCACTTTTCACATATGATAAATTTGAGTTGTCATCTGGTTGTTCACATAAATTTTCAAATTTTATTGGTTTTCCATTTAAAAAAGCTGGAACGAAAAATTATTTGTTTTATTTATTTCTCCCCTGCTACCCATTAAGAAAGTAAGAAGCTAAACGGCTTAGCTGCGTCGGCAAAAAATAATACTTTTATCATAGCACTTTCCCAAAAAGAAATAAAGTAAATAAAACTGGTGAAGCTTTACTGCCCAAATTTATATTTATAAAATTTCACAATGGAAATAAATTACAAGCCACTGTTCACTGTCCCGTTAAAATTGAATGATATAAAAGAAATTTGATTTTTTTTTTTTTTTGTTAATTTCAATAAATATATTTAAAATAATAAAGAATCATGTCATTCTTTTATGCTTAAAGATATCATAGTACATGTCAGTAACGAAAATATTTGTCACTATTTGAAGTATCAAATCAAAAAATAAAGCAAGCAAGCAAAATACAGTAGAACCTCTATAACTCGAACTCCAAGGGAGAGGCAAAAAAATTCGAGTTATAGAGTTTTCGAGTTATAGAGGATTTCGACTTAGGCGGATTTTGATTCGACATAAAGAGGTTGAGATTCATTTTTATAAATTTTGAGGTAGAGGGCTAAAATAAATAAAAATTCAAGTTTTAAAATTTAAATTCGAATTAACGTGAGTCATAAATTTGGGTAATTCTATTCATTATCTACTCCTAAGAAACAATGGTGCAATGATAAAAAAATTAACTTGACTTAAGAGCCTAAATCTTGAACTAAGTCAAGAAATTAATCTTGATATAAGTAAATTTTTCTTATCATAAGAATTTATTCTCTTGACTCAAGAAAATCATTTTCGTCAAAATGGTATTCTTGGTTCAAGATTTTGGCTCTTGAGTCAAATTAATTTTTTTATCAGTGTATACTTACACTGTCGGCAAATTCTTAAAGGTATCAAAAGTCTCAAACAATCAAGTTGTAGATGTTATAAAATAAAATATTGCTATGTACGAGATACAGAGGTCAAATTTAATTTTTCGAGTTATGGAGGGAAAATATGTACATAAATAACTTGTAGGGACTCACTAATCATTTCGACTTATAGAGGTTAAAAATTTCGAGCAACGGAGGTTTTGGGGCTTGGAGGGAAGGGGATGAAACATTTCTTCGAGTTAAGGAGGTTTTCGACTTATCGAGGTTCGACTTAACGAGGTTCTACTGTAATAAAATTAAAGAAAATTATTTACCTGATGTACGATATCGCTTATTAGACACAGATGTATCAGTAGACTCCTCACTTGTTCCAGATCCCTGAAATATACAAAACCACATAATTAGATCAGTAATATTTTTTAATATTGTCTGACAATAAAAACAAAACGAAAACACATTATATGTTTTTCAACTTACCGATTCAGAGACTTTTCTTTTGTGATGTATAATTCGTTGTGAAGTTTGATTTACATCTTCTAACATCGGGCATACGGTAAATTCACGATTTTCAACAGTCGTAAACTGTTCAATATGCCCTGATGGTTGCTCAATCTCATTTACATTCTGGACAATCCTGATCATCTGAGGCTGTTTATGAGTAATAGCCTTTGGATTTGAAATGTCCACAAGAGGTTTAACGGAGGCTATAAACAAAGAGTTTATTCATTAATATTTATACTATATTCGAATGAATGATTATCATTTTAAAAACTACCTATTATTACAAGTCATAAAATAACATTAATCTTACCAGTTGTAGCAAGACGATTAGAAGTTAAAAAAAATTTTTCCACTTTCTCATCATCAATGGGTGGCGTATTCTCAAAAAAAATCGTTGGCACTGATCCAAGTTTCAATTTTTTACCGGGAGTATAATCTTCGGAAGTAAAATGACAACTGCATATCCTTTCATTATTTAAATCCTCCAGATGTTTATGTAGTAAATCTTCGTTTCCTGTAAGACGAACCCACTCTTTGCAGCTGAAAAAATTTCAATTCGATAGGTATTGAACTTACAATCAATTTTAAATGTTATAATTTATGAAGTATTAGTTAGTTTTATTTCAAAAAATCATTTATACTTACAGATTATTATTATTTTTCGGGAAACGATGTAATGTACACTTGTCCTTGCTTTTGTGCTTACAAATCTTAACACGACAATACACAACCATTTTGCAATTATTATTAAAAAACAAATAAAGGCAAATGATAGTAAAAAATCCTATTGTAAAATAAAAATAATTAATTGAGGGAGAGAAGACAAGAAAAAAAGTTTAATATATATGATGAATTATTAAGGAAAAAAATTTGTAAAAAAGAATAATTAATAATTATCAAGCATTAAATAGGAATTTTAATAGCAATAATTTAAACCAAAGTAAAGTAAACAATCACAAAAGTTAGAGGTTATAAAACTTAAATAAAGAATATAAGCAAAAAGGCTTAGAAAAAATAAATATGACCCTGAAGTTAGCGGATAGCAGACAAAATAAAATTTCAGATAGGGATATCTACAAGCGAATTTAAGTTTTTCAAGTTAACTAAATTAGAAATTGTTTGTCGTCGACTTACCTACAGGTGATAATAAACGAAATTTTTTTTTTACAAATAAAAAATTTTTTAAATTAAAAATTAAATTTCGGGAAACTCTCACCGTGTTTCCTATCGATTCATAAATATGAAATTTTCAGATTTAGTTTATTTTTGGATTCTAAAAAGGTGATTTCAGTTAGTTTCTCTAATTTTGGCTTAGGGCATTCTGGGACGTATATCTGCGAGTAAAATGATTATTATTAAAAAAAAAAAGTCACCTTTTCGTCTTTGAAAAATCTAAAGATGATATTTTTTTGATTTTAAATTTGTTAGTCGGATCGATAGATATCCTTAATTTTTGATTTTTTTGAAAATTTTGGCGCCGGATATCAAAGTAAAATAATCAAAATCAAAATCAAAAATGTCATGTTTTAATTTTTCAAGAATCTAAAGATGATTTATCTTGGATTTTTATTTTTATTTATTTATTGAATATCCTTATTTTTTATTTTTGAAAATTTTGGTCTGGAATATTAAAATCAAAATGATGAGAAACACAAAAAAGTTTTTGTTTTCATTTTTCAAAAATCTGAAGATGACTTTTTTCAGATCTTCATTTTTTTCATTTGTTCATTAAATATTTATATTTTTCAGTTTTTTTTATTTATTTTGACGAAGAATATCACATAAAGCATGAATTAAAATTTTATTCTTAAATTTAAAGAACATATGATGAAGGCAATTCAACTGAAAATAATTTGCCATGACTGAGGTAAGTACGGGGCGTGTTTGAATGTCGCGCCAAAAAATTTTCTTTCTGACAGGTGGCGTTATTTTTCTTTTAAATTATTTAAACGACGAATCAAAAAACTTATAAACATTGTTTAGTTGTAAATACGTATCTATGTTCAAGTTTAATAATCTAAATAATTTTTAACATATTATTCTTAACATTAGTGATGTATATAAGTGAAAATCTGTGAGCGTTTGTGATTTACAAATTTTAATATCTAGATATCTTCTTAAAAAAAAAAAGTTTATCGTCTAATTATTAATGAAAGTGTTTATCTGTGTTCAAGTTTAATATTTAATATTATTTTTAACAATTGACACTCATTACGAGTGATATATATGATAATCTGTGAGCGTTTGTGATTTTATAACTTTTAATATTTTGATCTCTTCTAAAAAAAAAGTTTGACGTTTAATTATTAATCGAAGTGTCTAACTGTGTTATAGTCTAACAATTAATACTATTTTTAACAATTGACACTCAATACGAGTGATATTTATATACGAAAATCTGTGAGCGTTTGTAATTTACAAATTTTAATATCTCGATATTTTATTATCACAAGAACCATGACATTCGATTACGAAGATCTGATACACACATTAGTAAAAATCGTAACCAATTTTGAAGATGTGAAAATTGAACCATCAAAAAATAAATTTATTTTTCCGCAACTACTCGAGCACTATAAAATAAAAAAAAAAGGAGAAATTAAAAAATTTCGATCAACTCTATTTTGGGCATGGCGGAAAAATTATGATGGTTTTGTTGATAAATTTAACTCTCGACTACGAGTTAAATTATTAGGTCAATTGATGGAACCTGAAAATAAAGAAGAAACTTGTGGATTAGACCAACTTAGTCGAACATTGAGTACCACATCCATCTCACACTCCGATTAATCTGAGGATGAAGAAAAAGTAAATCTTCATGATCGACTGAAAATTCATTACGATTATTTTCACTACAAAACAATAGAATTTTCTAAATCAAAATTTTTGTATCAAGGTCATTTTTCTCGGGATTTATTCCATCATGTTTTACGCCAAGAATTACCAAAGCTGACTGGGATAAAATGCGTTTTAGTATTTCAAGGCTTAAAACTTGGTAAAAAAATTGGTGAATTTAGAGACTATGCGGTATGCCGTCAGCCCAAGTGTAATATGAGACTAATTTTTCGTGGACAAGACTTTGAATTTAATACTATTCTTAACATTTATAAAACTAAAGACGAGCCTCAGCATACCGAGCCTTTGGTTTATGCTGCTAAAGGTGTTAATCGCGAAATTTTAAAAGAAAAATTAGAATATGCAAAACCGAGCACAGTTCATCAGTCTGTTATAAATAAAATGGATTTAAATTTAGCTAAAGTAGATAAAAACTATGGGTTCGCTCATACATTACCAACTTTGCAGAAAATTAGTTCGGAAGCCGCATGCGAAAATGATGAACATCAAGATGACTGTACAGACATTTTTCTACGTTTAAGCAAGTGTAAATTCAAACATCCGTACATTAAACAATATGTTCCACCATTTACCATCTATTTATCAATCCCTGAGCAAGTAACATTATTGCAAAATCATCCTAACATCACTCTTCATTTTGACGCTACAGGATCTGTTGTTAGGAAACCCTTTCCTGAGTCAAAGAGAGTTTATTATTATGCGGGGATCATTAATATTGAGCATAAATTATATCCAATATTAGAAATGATCACAAATAATCATACCGCTGAATCAATTGGCAATTTTTTGAAATTTTTTAAGGGAATTTGGGCTGAGGGTAACGTGAAATGGCCACCGTTTAAAGATGTGACTACTGACTGGTCTTGGGCGAGTATCAATGCCTTACTTCGCGAATTCAATAACTTATCCGTACGTGATTATTTGAATGAAGTCCATCAGGCAATTATTTCTAATGAAACCCTCAAGCTTCTCCCCGTGCACGTTTGTTACCCACATTTTATGAAGATGTTATCAAGACAATTACAAAAACGACGGGTAGAAAAAGATTGAGGGCTTTCATCTTGGAAATAATGGCTAAATTAGTCCACATAGAAGACTACACAATTTTGAAGAAATGCTTGCAGTCAATATTTGTGATATTTTTATATCCTAAAGAAAATCAAGAGCTGTTCGATTCTCTCCAGTTCTTATCTGATCTGCCCGATGCTCCTGAAATTCTCGACTTTGATGATGATGAAGAAGATGATCCCGAAGATGTTCTTGACTGTGAATTTGATGATGAATTGTGCGATGAATCTAATCAGGATAATAACTCTGAACGTGAAAAAAGACAAAAATTAGATCAGAAGACAAAACCGGTTTACAAGTCAAGCCCGTTTTATTTAGACGCTCTACCAGTGAAAAATGAAATTTACGAAAAGCCGAGCTTTTGAAAAAGAAAATAAATTGAAAGATAATGCTAATTGCTGCAAGACTTTCGTCGAGTATGCAATGATGCGAATCATTCCTTTCATTCCTCTCTGGTCACTGTCCGCACGGGAAGAGAAGAGGCACTCATCTAATGCGTCAGTGGAAAACTTTTTTAAAAATGTCAAAATTGAAAACATTGCTGTCAAAGCTGGGCATTTCATAGATAAACGGTGGCAAGCAATTTCATCTCGGTATAAACAATTAGATTTACCGATACCGAAAGTTAATATATTACGAAAGCGACGTGTTGTAAATGAGCCGGATAACATTCAATCAGAAGAAGCATGGAATCGTGACAAGTCGAAACAAGCTCCAAGGATTCCTTACCAAGAAGGAAAAAGGTTGAAACGAATTATCGACAAGTCAAAAGTTCCTGCTCTGATATTTCATAACAACGGTACGATAAAAAATATTGATTATTATTATCATCCAAACTGCCCTCGTGAATATACCGTCGCTCTAACGAAGAGCCTCAATGATGATTCAATTTTGAAATTGAACGGAGAAGATTGCAATACTTTGTACAACAGAGGATGGCTCTTGAACTTTACCATCGACTACTGTGCTACTACATTTATTATAAACTCGCCAGAACATTCAAAAACAGCTTATGTTATCTGTGAAAATAGCTCTAAAATTTTAAAAAATTCAGTAGAAAATTTTGATCAGAACTTCTATCTCAATATGAAAAAACAATGGTCTCGTAAAACCCATCTATTTCTTCCGTGTCATGTTCAGAACTCTCATTGGATTCTAGTTTATATTCAATTAAAAGAGAAATGGATTTATTTATTAGATTCTGGCCAAATAAAAGAAGATCCCGAATTTTATGCGGCGAATTTTAAAAAATTTTTCAGTGCTGTTTTCCCCAGCAAAAACAAAAAGGATGATTGGCTTTTAAAAAATATGGTTTATCCATCTCAAGATGAAAAGGATGGTTTCAATTGCGGAATTTACGTAATCTATTTCATCGAACAAATCTTGAAAGGTATCACCTTTTATTCACTCATAATATTTTTTTTTAAACATGAGATTAGTGTGATTAGTATGCTACGGTTGTTAAACTAATTTGATATTTTCTTGAAGTCAGTAATTATAGTTGCTTAACGTTAATTATCTAATTTTTTTTTTCAAGGGCATCAAATCATACCGTTGAAATTCAACCCCAACGAGTATAGAGAGCAGTTGAAGGTTAAGTGCCTTGAAAATTCATTAGATGTTTCCGATTTGTGTCTCGTATGTGGGCAAGGAGTATTTAGAAAAAATTTAAATTGGGTTTTATGTGAAAGCTGTCAGAGGTGGTCACATATCAGCTGTCTCAAACATTTGAAGAAAACTTACGAGGAGATTCAAAGTGATAATTATAAATACACCTGTGATTTATGTAAAAAATGGTTCATGGAAGATTGATAATAGACTAAAAATTTCTGAAATACAGACTGAAACATTTTTTCTTCCTTATTTTACTCTTATCATTTTACGTGCCCAATACTTACCTTACTCGTTGATCCTTATTTACCTCAGTCATGGCTAATTATTTTCAGTTGAATTGTCTTCATTACATGTTTTTTACAGGATTAAATAATTCATACCACAAAATAACTAAGAAAAGGATTAGTTTTTTAGCAATTTTGTTTAACGTGAATCATTTTTCTCAAATTTCTTAAATCTAGATAGCAAATTTATTGTCTTGAGGAAAAAAAAAATTTAATTCATGCTTTACGTGATATTCTTCGTCAAAATAAATAAAAAAAACTGAAAAATATAAATATTTAATGAACAAATGAAAAAAATGAAGATCTGAAAAAAGTCATCTTCAGATTTTTGAAAAATGAAAACAAAAAACTTTTTTTTTTGTGTTTCTCATCATTTTTGATTTTAATATTCCAGACCAAAATTTTCAAAAAAATAAAAAAATAAGGATATTCAATAAATAAATAAAAAAATAAAAAATCCAAGATAAATCATCTTTAGATTCTTGAAAAATTAAAACATGACATTTTTTTGATTTTGATTTTGATTATTTTTTACTTTGATATCCGGCGCCAAAATTTTCAAAAAAATCAAAAATTAAAGATATCTATCGATCCGACTAACAAATTTAAAATCAAAAAAATATCATCTTTAGATTTTTCAAAGACGAAAAGGTGACTTTTTTTTTTTTTAATAATAATCATTTTACTCGCAGATATACATCCCAGAATGCCCTAAGCCAAAATTAGAGAAACTAACTGAAATCACCTTTTTAGAATCCAAAAATAAACTAAATCTGAAAATTTCATATTTATGAATCGATAGGAAACACGGTGAGAGTTTCCCGAAATTTAATTTTTAATTTAAAAAATTTTTTATTTGTAAAAAAAAAATTTCGTTTATTATCACCTGTAGGTAAGTCGACGACAAACAATTTCTAATTTGGTTAACTTGAAAAACTTCAATTCGCTTGTAGATATCCCTATCTGAAATTTTATTTTGTCTGCTATCCGCTAACTTCAGGGTCATAAATAAATGTTGAATTAGAGAAATAGGCGTAAATAGTTATTAGATTTTATATATTGCTGATTAATTATCATTAATCAAGAATAAACACTTCTAATCACAAAAATTCGAGATAACCAAAATTAACGCATATGATCGCAGTAATTGTGGCTACCAGTGGCTACAAGAATGGCGGATAATGTTTTTCCAGTTCATCTTTCGGATATTATTATTATTATTGTCAGTGCTGCCACATTTGAGGAATCAATAATGGTGAAATTTCATTTTCTACAGTTGCAACTCTCTTTTCCTCCGGAGACAAAATTGGGCATGGTGGGGGCCCAAAGTGAGCAGCCCCTGAAGTTCCCTAGTTATGTCTCTGTTTTTCGTCAAGTTTTCCACTTGAAAAGTGAAAAAGACAACTTAAGAAGGGTATACATTTTTTCTTTCTCTCGCCCTCTATTGGACGAACGAAAGTATCTCTGTCATACTTGTACAACAAATGGAATCTTAAAACGCATTTTATGCATAAATAAATGAAAATTTTCCAAAAAAAGCGCTTCGCTCTTCGATAGATAATTTAATTGTCTATCGAAGAGCGAAGCGTTTTTTTCTAAATTTTATCACAGACATGAGAAAAACACGTTTGAAAATCAACTATCAACCGCTCTTAAGGATTCACTGAATGGTGAAAAATTCCACCTTGTGTATGGAATGTTGTGCCTCCATCTGGTGGATATTAATTTATTTTGCATGAAAATTTACCAACTATTGTCCCGACTATTCGCCCGAGAGTATTAAAATAGTCGGTTTCAGCGCGGGAAAGGAAACTTAATTTAATAAAAGGAAGTGAGAATTCGTCTGATGAGGCACGGGGCACTGGTCTATGCATACACTACACCCGTGCAGATATTTAATACGCACGGGGCACGGGTACGAGCACGGATACAGTATATGATAGACCCGTGCCCTGTGCCTCATCGGACGAATTCTCACACTCTAATTTTAATTATAACTTTTTTACTATGTACAAAATTTTAATTCAGAATTTTTATTATGTACATAATTTTAATTCCGAATTTCTATTATGTACATAATTTTAATTCTGAATTACTATTATGTACATAATTTTAATTCTGAATTACTATTATGTACATAATTTTAATTCCGAATTTCTATTATGTACATAATTTTAATTCTTATTTGTATTAAATTTTAGATTAAAAGAAATTAAAATGTTATAAATAATTACTCCAAAAATATAAATCTACAGGAGCCAATTTAATTTATGTCACTACATAAAAAAAATTGTTAGTTAAAATTATGTCCTCACATAATTATTAAACTCTTATTTTTAATTATCATGACACTTAATAAAAATATTTTTTTTGTCATCAGCTCAACTCAGAATTTTAATTCTTTGATATATTATTATGTCCCTACATAGTAATTATTCCTTAAAAAATACAAGCATAAACATAAAATTAATCTATTATATTTTGATTATGTTTGAACATAAAATGTGCATTTTTCCTTTTAGTTGTTAATTTTAAGATCATTTTTTTCCTTCTATTAAATAGTAAAACGGCGTGCCATACTAGTACGTACATCAATACACATATTTTTACCACATACAAATAATTTTTACACACTAATATATAATATTTTCCGTTACATTCACAAATATTTATAAATGAATTAATTATTTATACTAATAAAGCATTTCCTAATATTCGTATTTTACAAATTAGACTAAACTTATTTTTATTTCTGTCAATCTATTATGAAGTTTTCTCCAAAACTGTGAAACAACTTAATTATTTATATAAAAGAAAAATATCATCTAATAGTATTATTTTGTAAAATTTTATTTTTACAACATTAATTACACCGGCCCACAAAAAAAAAGTGGTCTCTACTTTTGACCGGACCTACCTATCTTTATGTATATGGACGCACTGAATCCGAATTTGAAGTCAGTTTTGCCCGCACACACTCAAAATTTTGAGTAAAATGCAAAAAACCCAAAAATAAGGAGAAAAATTGCGAAAAACTGCATTCACAGCAATGAAAAAATTTTTTTGGACCTGAATCACGTATGATTTTTATGTATTTCCCCTTGAGTAGCCCCTTGAGCCCCTTGAGCCGTCAAAATTTGAAAAAATTGCAAAAAACCAAAAAGAAATTGCAGGAAATCATGAAAAATCGAAATTATCAAGATTAAAAAAAATTTTTTGGATTCAGATTGAGTATGATTTTTAAGTACTTTGATCCACTGAATTTGAATCTGAAGTTTTCTTGTCCCATTGACGTTTAAAAATTAAAAAAATCTCAACAAATCAAAAAAATCGAGAAAATTGCAGTTATAAATATGAGAAAAAATCTATTAAACACGATCGTTAATGACTTAGGTGTATTTTCATGGATGGAATATGATCTTAGAGTTGAAAAACTGACAAAATTTGAAAATCTGTAAAAAAAATAGCATGTAAGGAGAAAGTACTTGTACTCGATCATAAATTTTATTTATTTAAAACAAAAATATAAGGTAAAAGCCCCAATATATGATCATGTACCAGTATATGATCACTCCATGTATTTGTATACCTATATTTGTGAATATAGATATATAAATACATGGAGTGATCATATACTGGTACGTGATCATCTATTGGGGCTTTTACCTTACTCGATTTAATAAATCCTCTACAACATAAGATTTAAACTTTCTAATTTGAACAGTTTCAACTACTTCAATTATGAATTAATAAAATATTTAAAATAATTTAAATTATATTTAAATTCGCGCTTTGCTGACAGGTACTGTCACCTGCTGGATGCTTTTAGAGGTATCACAGCAAAAAGACTAACATAAAAAAATGTTGTTCTCTAGTAACATTCCCTAGACTACTAATTATTTAGAAAATTAAATATGATCTTAAAAATGGAATTCAATAGATTTATTATTCGTTAAAAGAAAATGGTTAAAAAGATTATGTGTTAGAATAAGCTGTTTACCGAATATTCTAAATGTTATTCATTACTAAGCGTAATGATTATATATTTGTATATGTACATGTGACAGTGTGATAATTATTTGTGCAATTCTGTTAATGTAGTTAATGTATTTATATTGAATACTGAAAAAAAATCAAGGAATTTGGTTAATTTCCATAACATATTTTTTTTTAGATTATTTTTTTTTCCTTTTCATAACAACAAAAATTTTAAACTTCAAATATATAATAATAGTTTAACTTTACTTCTACTGTGTTCAAATAATTTTAAATAATGGAATCGAAAAAAAAATCCAAAGAAAAAAGAAGGTAGGTTATGATCAGTATTGTGACACTATTAATTAGAAACATCGGATTTTTCTATTGATGTGTTCATTCAATATGTTTCTGCTAAAATAAATTCGAATAATGAATGATTCCATAAATCAATACTAAAACGATTTGTTTTTTTTTTTTTAAATTTAGCAAGCTTCAGAAAATTATCGCTGATAAATGAATGATTGTTATCAAAGCACGTAATAAAAAAATTCTTATTTCAATTCTTTAAACTAAGAATAAATTTCCATTTGGTAGAGGCTCAAACATACAAAAAATCAACATCAGAAAAAAGGTTAATAGTGGAGGGTATCCCTGAAACTTCCCGCTCTTTTCAATCTCAAATCGCTCGAAAATTTTCCAACTAGTTGATTTTTGAGCTCGAAGAGAAATTTTTTCAAATCAATAAACGTCTCTTAAACGCGGCATTCGATTTTAATTTTCTTGGCAGTATACGACGCAGTTTTAAGCACAAAAAGTGTTTTAGGAAATTTTGAGTCAATTAGTTGAAGAATTAAAAATATCTAAAAAAAAAGAAAAAAAATTAAAAGAAAGTTTTTTTATTTATTTTTATTTTTTTGAATATTTTTGAAACCGCTTGAGCGATCGACTTCAAAATCTCATCAGATCTAATTCTCAATTAACCCTTTCAAACGCTACGTTATTCATCTTGATCAGTTGATTCGTTCTGAAGGTATTTTCGTCCGACAAAATTTTTTCTCACCTCTGGGCGGAAAGCGTTAACTTTCGTCCCGCTGCAATAAACGAAAATGTCACTTTCCGCCTCCGTCGAGGAGAAAAATAGTATACACACCACGGGCAGTAAATAAGAAAGCCTCAGATCACATGTTTATTGACCTCGGCTTCGCCTCGGACAACAATTACATGTGATCTAAGACATTTCTTATTTTACTGCCCTAAATGTGTAATATACTATTTACACACAAACACACTCACACACACGCGGCCGAAAGTCCATCCGGAAATAGTCGAGACGGCTTCCTAGAACTTCGAAACGTAGAAATCTGATCAAAACTCGCATTCTCAAAATCGGACTGAAATCAATAACTACCCATCAATAACTTCCTATGTTTTGAAGATTATTAATTTTCCAATCGAAAAGTTAACTATAAATAATCAAAAAGTATCATTATAGTGTTATAATATATTAGGAAAAATCATAAAAATAGAGATTTTACACTGAAAAAAATTTAACTTGAATCAAGACGAAAAATTATTGAATCAAGTAAATTTACTTGAACCAAAAAAATTTTTTTAGTTTAAGAGTTTTTCTTCTCAAATCAAGAAGATGAAGTTCTTCAAAATTATTTCCTTAATTCAAGTTAATTTTTTTTTCTGTCTATACTCCGTTAAAAGTATTTTTTTTCCAACGTTCAGCGCTTTTTTTTGCGTAGTAAGGTAAAATACCCAGTAGTTAAACAGTTTTCGAAGTAAAACGTATTCAACCCAACTTTTAATAAATAAAAATTTATTTATTAGTTAAAAAAGTGTTTCTCATGTAAATATAAACAATTTTTAATTTATTAATGCATAAAAAAACATAAATAATTAAGCATTTATATTGTTATAAGGTTTAAAAGATATACCATAAAAGCAGTAGTAGTTGAACAAACAATTCTGAAGTGCCGCAGTAGTTGAACAACCCGGAAGCAGTAGTTGAACTAGCATTTCAGATAGCATAGTATAAAGTTGATAAATATGTCTTTTATTTATTTATCACAAGATTATTATAAATAATTTAAGATGAATAATATCTATAAGATATCAAAAATATATCATACGTTTTTCTTTTTATTTCTTTGGTGCTATTATAATTATCATGTAAGTCACAAATCACTTATAAAATTAAAATTTAAACAGCTTGTCGTTTAATAATAAATTTTCTTCAATGAACTATAGTATTACAGACTTTTTATAATTTGTTTTTATTATTTTTTTTTTTTTTTTTTTTTATCACTTTTCATTAGAATTTCCTACAAATTTTTTTAACTTCCCGCTAAGAAAATTGAAAATTTTCAAAAATCGGGAAGTTATTGGTTTTATCCCGTTTTGCGAAAATCGAGTTTTCATCAGATCTCGACGTTTTAAGGTCACAGGAAGCTTCCATGACTATTCCCGCGATGGTGTCTGTGCGGCTGTATGTGTGTATGTGTGTGCGTGTGTTGTATGTATGTAAACCTCTAATAACTTTTGAACGCCTCGGCCGATCGGATCGAAATAGGTGGCGATCCAAAGAGTATCATTGCCATTAAATTTCGTGAATATTTGAATCGATTCTTTCGAGAGTTGATTCGTTCGAGAGTTATCGAAAACGAAAAATTTCGAAAAAAGTGTTTTTTTTTTTCACATAACTTCGAAATTTCTTTTTGGATCGTTTTTGACGAAATTAAATAATTATTAGAGCCCAATAATCACATCGATCGCCACCAAGAACGTGAAAATTGGTTGATTGGTTCGTGAGTTATCGTTGTCGGAAAAATTCGGAAAATGTGAATTTTTCAAATTTCTCTAAAATTTTCGGTTCGATCAGTTTGTGTTCACAAGTATATCATAGATTCTGAAAAACTGCGTGGAATACTGCCAACCGCGTGAAAATCGATTCATTCATTCAGAAATTATTGCAGTTTGAAAATTCAGAAAATACTGTTGTATTAAACTTCTATCAGACTTTTGAGCTCGAAGAGCTTAAAAGCATACAAAAGCTATTTCTTTGAGCTCGGAGAGCTCAAAATAACACAAATTGTATTTTTGAGCTCAGAAACGTCATAAGTGCAATTTCAAGTGTTTAAATATGGAATTGGCGGGAAGTTGCATGGATGGCCTTTACGGTTAACCGTTTTCCAGATTTTTAACTTCCCGCTAAGAAAATTGAAAATTTTCAAAAATCGGGAAGTTATTGGTTTTACCCCGTTTTTCGAAAATCGAGTTTTCATCAGATCTCGACGTTTTGAGGTTCTAGGAAGCTTCCCTGACTATTCCTGCGAGGGTGTCATTATGTCTGTATGTATGTATGTGTGTGTGTGTGTGTGTGTGTGTGTGTGTGTGTGTGTGTTTTCCCTTTAGGGGAATCCTTTACGGATTCTAGGCATAGTTGTTTGGCCTGGATATGTGGCGACTCGACGCAGCGTCATACTAAAACTCGACGCTAACGCCCCTACCCACTAAACCCTAAACCCCTTTCTCTTCTATCCTCTGATCCCCATGGTACCGCCGTAAGGCATTTCTTCGCGGGCAGGGATTAGCTGCCGCTCTTCCTTCTGGTGGCTAAGATGTTATTTCTTCCTTCTAGATTCTGTCTTTTGCTCTTTTTCTCTCGATGGAACGCAGCTCTGTAAGCACTTCTGTGGCAAAAGTGTTCGTTGCATTCCAGGCAGCTTCTGAAGACAGCATTGCTTCTACGACTGACTCTGGTTGACTTCTCCTCTTCAAGATCCTCTCCAGCTCCTCACGTTGTGGATTAAAACGCGAGCACTCGAAAACGTGCTCCGCATCTTCAGTGACTCCAGGGCAGGACGGGCACTCCGGAGAATCGTCATGCCTAAAGCGGTGAAGATAAGCCCGAAAACAGCCATGTCCTGACAACATCTGCGTTAGGTAGTAGTTGACCTCTCCGTGTTTCCGGTTCAGCCAAATGTCGATCTTTGGTATGAGACGATGCGTCCATCTACCCTTCTCTGCGGCATCCCACTGAGATTGCCATCGTGCGATGCTGTGCTGTCTTTGTTCCGTTCTGAGTTCTTCTGCGCTCAGTGTTGTTGACCTCTTTCGTTGGTAAAGGTTCCTTCTTTCTTCAGCTAGGACTCTGAGAGGTAGAGTTCCAGAAATTACGCACACTGCTTCCTCAGATATTGTGCGGAAGGCGCAAGCTACTCTTAGGGCACTCAGGCGATATACTGGTCCAGCCTTTCTCCATGCTTCTTGTAATTCTAGCGCATCGGCCCAAATGGATATTCCGTACGTAAGCACTGATGTGACTACAGTTGCCAACAATAGTCTCCTGCTCTGCTTTGGGCCTCCGACGTTAGGCATCAATCGTGCGAGGCTTGCCCTTACTACTGACGCTTTGGCACTGACGTGTTCCACTTGCTGTTTAAAGTTGAGACGGGCATCAAGCATCACTCCCAAATATCGGATATAAGGTTGTGATGTGATTTCTTGTTCGCCGACTCTAAGATTGATGGTCTCTAACACTTTCCTGCTGGTAATAAGCACTGCCTCAGTCTTATGTTTCGCCAGTTGAAGATTCATTGTGTCCATCCACTGGTTTACTTGCTGGAATGCTAGATCAAACATGTGGTGAATCTCGTCCAGGTGTTTAGCGACAATCACTACGGCCACGTCGTCCGCATACGCTACAAGTTTAATATTTCTTGGGATCTTTAGCCTTAGAAGCCCGTCATACATGATATTCCACAGCAGTGGGCCAAGAACAGAGCCCTGCGGAACATCTCCGGTGATTTCGTACTCTCTCGGACCGTCCTTTGTGTCATATCTGAGGACTCTATCCGTGAAGTAGCTAGCTACTATTTTACTTAGGTATCCTGGCACGTTCTTCTCTTGAAGAGCTTGCATAATGCAGTCCCAGTTAGCAGAGTTGAAGGCGTTTTTGATGTCTAACGTCGCCACCAGGCAGTACTTCTTCGTACCACCCTTCCATCTGGTTCCTGCAATTGCCTCCTGGGCCGTAGTAACAACCAGATTGATCGCGTCCAGGGTTGATCGTCCTTTTCGGAATCCATACTGGTTGTTTGCCAGGAGTGGATCTGCAACTGCTTCTATTCTTTGATGAATTATGCGTTCGAATATCTTACCGGCTGTATCCAGCATACAAAGTGGACGGTAAGATGACGGCTCTTCTGGTGGCTTTTTTCCTTTAGGGAGTAGAACCAGTCGTTGTTGTTTCCATTTCCGAGGAAATGTCCCTTCCTTGAGGCACGTATTGTAAACTTTCAAGAATAACGTTGGTGCTGCCTTTATGGCTGTTTTCAAGGCAATATTAGGGATTCCGTCTAGTCCCGGCGCTTTGTTATTCCCTACGCGGTTACAAGCCTCCATTAGTTCTTCTTCCGTGACAGATGGAATGTCTTCAGGGTTTAGCTGCCTTAACTGGCCGGTGAATACCGGTTGTTGAGGAAACAGCACAGTAACAATCCTCTCTAGGAGCCGCGGACACGTAGGCGACGGCATTGGCTGGTATTTCAGGTGGGCCGTGACCACCTTGTACGGTTTGCCCCATGGGTCCTTCTCCACTTCTTCGACGAGTTCTTTCCAACAGCGTCTTTTATTATCCTTGATGGCTTTGTTTAGTTCCCGACGGGCCTTTTATACTCTGCCACCAGTTCTGCAAGGTTAGGTCGACGGAAGCCACGCTGTGATATTCTTCTTTTCCTGAGGCATTCTTTACGAAGAGCGCTGATGTGATCGTTCCACCAGTGCACCGCGGGTCTTCTATTTATGCCTCGTTTTCGTGGCATACTGGCGTCACAAGCTTCGGTCACTCTTTTCATAAGTTCTTTAGTCTGATCTTCTGCGCATCCAGCGGTGATCGGGCCATTATCCAAAGCAGTCGTCAGCGTACCCACGTCGAAAGATTGTACTCTCCACCGAATGTGGTTAGGTAACCTACTAGTTCCTCTAGTATCCTGGTCATTTGATATCTCCCAGAGAATCGCGTTGTGGTCACTGGCAGTGTAGATATCCAGCACCTTCCAGTTGAGGTTACCTCTCGCGAGGCTGCTACTGACGAACGTGAGGTCTACGATGGAACTTGCGTCTCCTTTGGTGTAGGTTGGTGTGTCACCACTGTTGAGTAAGACTACGTCTAATGCAGTAAAAGCCTCAAGTAACGCTTTACCTCGTGCGTTAGTTAGCTTGCTACCCCAGTCTACTGCCCAGGAGTTAAAGTCGCCGGCTATCGCGACTGGTTGATGCTGCTTCGCGTCCTCTGTCAGTCGATCCAGAAAGTTAGTGAAGTCAACAATAGAGAGGCTAGGTAGTGCGTAGCAGCTATAGAAGCGAACGCCATCTACTGATACTGCTACAAAGCCGGCATTGCAATTATTAACTACGCTCTGGAATGGGAGCTTGCCACAGGACCAAATGACGGCCCTAGTGGTCGTGTCCGTTTCCCATAATTTGCCTTTAAGGCATTTATATGGCTCAGCTATTAGTACAAGGTCAGGCCCTAGTTCACGCACTGTCTGCAGAAGCAAGTCATGTGCAGCCTCACAATGATTAATGTTTAGCTGTAATATTTTCATGCTCGTTTATTTGTTGTCTTCTGGAGAGCTTCTTGGAAAACTGGGCATTTACTAGAACCAGCCCGGTGGGCAGTATCTGTTGAGCCGGGTTTTTCATCACATAACATACACTTTGCTTCATTAGGGCATTTAGCTACTAGATGGTCAGTTTGTCCGCACTTAAGACAGAGCTTTGATCGATCTATTCCGCTTCTACACTGGGCAGCAACGTGTCCATAGTGCCAGCTGTGTGTGTGTGTGTGTGTGTGTGTGTGTGTGTGTGTGTGTGTGTGTGTGTGTGTGTGTTTTTTTTTTTTTATAAAGAGGTACGAAAAAAGATCTTCAAAAGACACCGGTATCGTTAACTCTGCCGCCCATCTTCCGGCAGATATCGATAGTCGGTAGTGTGGAGATTTTTACCCACTAAAAAAAACATTCCTCTTCCCCTCTCCCCTAGATGGTACGGGGAGGACTGGATTGGAACCGCGTTAGCATTACTTCAATCCAGTCGTGCTGCGTCTCACGACGCCTACTCCTGGCTACTGGTCCCTTTCTGCGATTTTGTCTTTCAGGAGGTGCTGTGCATAAACTGCAACAGCTGACCAGTTTTCCTCTTGTTTGATCATATAGGTCACCAGGCTTGAGGGGGAGAGCCTGGTGCCTATGATCTCTTCAGTGTTTCTTCTGTAGTCCTTCCATCGAGCGCACTCGAAGAATGTGTGTTCGGAGTCGTCGATTTTATCCGGGCAGTATTTGCACGTTGGTGTGCTGTGCAAACCCATCTTGAAAAGATAGGCATTGAACTGCCCATGTCCCGTCAATAGCTGGGTCAGGAAAAAGTCCGTATCCCCGTGCTTCCGAGAGAGCCAGACGTTGATGTTTGGGATCAGGCGCGCCGTCCATCTGCCCGTCTCTCCCGATGTCCATCGGTCCTGCCACTCTTGCTGCGTTTCCGCCTTTATCCTCGTTCTTGCGTCCTTCATGTTATCATCACTGTCTTTAGCGTCATAGAGTTTTGCTCTTTCGAACGCTAATAGGTCGATGGGCGCGGCTCCTGCAATGACCAATACAGCCGCTTCGGAAACTGTGCGGTAGGCGCAGGCAACCCTGAGAGCGCCTCGCCGCTGTACTGCTGCGATCTTTCGCCGGTAGGTCTTCTGCTTTAATATGTCTGCCCATATCTCCGCTCCATAAAGCAGTACCGAGTGGACTGCTTCTAGAAGAACTCTTCTCTTTTTGTTCTTGGTCCCATGGTGTTGGTCATAATTCGTGCTAGGCTAGACACAGTCTTGCTGGCTTTCTTGCATGCACTGTCGAGGTGTTCACGGAAAGATAGTTTCTCGTCTATCATTACCCCTAGATACCGCAGGGCCCTTGTTGACGTCAGCGTTGTTCCTCCCATGTCCATAGCGAATGGTTTTGGAAACCATTTTTGACGGGTCAAAACGACCATCTCGGTTTTCTGTTTGGCGAGTTTCAGGTGATGCTTATCGAGCCAAGTCTCGACGGTGTCGATGGTTTCCCGAACTAGCAGTTCGGCCTCTTCCACGCTGTCCGCCACTATAGTGGCTGCAACGTCGTCTGCAAAGTCTGTTAGCTCTACTTGCTCTGGCAACGGGATTTCAAGAAGCTCGTCGTAGTCTGCGTTCCATAGATCAGGCCCCATTATTGAGCCTTGCGGCACGCCAGCCGTTATGGCGTATTCTTGTGGGCCTTCAGTAGTTTCCACTATTAGCTTTCTATCGTCAAGGTAGTTGTCGACTAGTGCCAGATTTTCTGGCTCCGCGTCAAACTTGTGCTCCAGAGCGTCTAAAATGTCTCCCCAATTTGCGCTGTTAAATGCGTCTTTGACATCTAGCGTGAGGAGAAGACATACTTTACGAGCTTTGAGGCTACCAGACCATGCTTGTGTTGCTGTCTTTATGACTTTCTTGATCGCTCCGACTGTCGAATGACCTTTCCGGAAGCCATGCTGGTTGGTGGCAAAACCTCCAGCACGGTCGATGTCGTCGCGAAGTCTCCCTTGTATGAGCTTCTCGAGCAGTTTTCCAGCAATGTCTAGCATACAGAGTGGTCTAAACGACGAAGGTGTTATGGGGGTTCCCTTACTTTTGTCTAAGAGAACCAATCTCTGCTGTTTCCAGACCGCGGAAAAGGTGCCAGTTGCCAAGCATGCGTTGTAGGTGTTCAGGAGTAAGTCTGGGTATTCCAGGGCTATAATCTTGATCACCGATGCCGGGATGCCATCAGGTCCAGGTGCCTTTCCTGTTTTGAGTGACTTGGCCGCGTCTTGTAGTTCCTTAGTTGTGAAAGGCGTTACTTCGTTGTTTTTAGTGTAGTGTTTCTTCTCCCGCGGCGGGTGTTTGGGGAAAAGCTCCACTACGATGCTATCCATTAAGGCTGGAGACTTCGGCGCCTCTGGTGAAGTCTTTCCAAGTCGTTTGGCGACAATTTGGTAGGCTTTACCCCAGATGTCATTGTCGAGATCGTTGCAGATCTCTTTTCACAACTTTGCTTTACTTGCTTTGATGGCTCGATTTAGCATCTTTTTGGCCTGCTTGTACTCTTTTGAATACAAGTCCTGGCTTGGGGAGCGTTTGGCGGCTCTCGTTGCGCGGCGACGTAGTTGATGGCACATTTTGCGAAGTTCCGCTATGTCTGTTGACCACCAGTACGCCGGCCTGCGAAAACTCCGGTTTTTCAACCGCGGCATAGAGGCGTCACATGCGGCGGAAATCTCCTTCATCGTATTTAGTACTGTCCTTTCTGTCTCGCTGCAAGTATCCGGAGTCGGGTTGTTCTGAAGGGTAGACCAGCTCCGTGCAAGTGAAGCTCGCAGTGCCTCTGGATCAAGCTTCCTGGCATTCCACTTTCGCTTAGAAAGGTCGTGTTGTGGTACCGGAGCAGATGCCAATCCAACGTTAAATGTCACGAACTGGTGATCACTGCCACTGTATTTTTCGGATACTGTCCAGTGTGTGTGTGTGTGTGTGTGTGTGTGTGTGTGTGTGTGTGTGTGTGTGTGTGGGTGGGTGGGTGGGTGGGTGGGTGTGTGTGTGTGTGTGTAAACCTCTTATAACTTTTGAACGGCTCGACCGATTTCATCGCGGTTGGTGCCATTCGAAAGGGCTTGACCAAACTTAGATTTTGAATACACTTTGGACCGATTCGGACCTGTAGATTTTGATAAATCTTAAAAAAACTACAAAAAAAAATTTTTTTTAAATGTGATTTTTTTGGAATAACTTTTAAACGACTGTGCGATCAATTTCAAAAACTAATCAGCTCTTCACATCAAAAAACCACATCAGCTCAAAATGACACGAAAATTCCATTTTTGAGCTCGAAGAGCTCAAAAACGTAGTAAGTGCAATTTTAAGCGCTTAAGTATGAAATTAGCGGGAAATTGTAGGAATGGCCCTTAGGGTCATCCGTTTTTCTAATTTTATTTTCTTAACTTTGTGACATTAGAGTTATTTTAATACAATTCTGAAATATTTTCCTGGACTTTTAAACGAAAAATTTTCTTTTGGTACAACTCTTAAAAAAACTGATGACAGCTCCAAAAATTCTCTATAGTCACTCCGTGGACGATACTTCTGCAAAGAAGTTAAAATTCAAAATATTGATTAATAAACTGTTATTTTAAACTCGTCGAAAAGAAAAGAAATGATGAATGAAATTGAACCAAAATACAAATAAATTTTGAACCGATAAAGAGAAAAGTAAAAAATCTCCATATTTTATAATTCTTTTTCTATCATTTTAAAGTCAATAAATTATTCAATCAGCAACTAACATAAAATATTTGTCAAAAACTTGAATTAATACATATTTTCTTCATCTACCTCCAACAGTTCTTCATATGTTAGAGATTTTTGTGGAAAATTATCAATAAATCCACGCCGACCTGATGATTTCTGGGCTAACAATAATGCATTTCCCTCTTCACTTAAGGTTTTGGCTGCTATCTTGTGAGCAATATTAAATAACTCCTTCAACTTATTCTTATAAACAGTTTCATTTTTTATTTGCGTGGATGATTGTTTTCGTTTACAGCTACGCTGCAACTTTTCCACTTTTCGAAAATTCTCAATAACTTATTGATGGCATTTAGAGTTTAAGAAGTAGGAATTTGGGCCTTTTTTCATTGTTCTTGAACCTCGGTCATAGTAAATAAAGCACTTTCTTCAATACTAAATTTTTGTACTTTATGATTCTAGAAAAATAAAGCTAAAACGTCCCTAAAAGTTGGAAGTTTACGTCCAGCAAGACCACTTATTAGGAAACCTATTAAATAAACTTCTTTATCCATTTTTCATAATCGACTTCATCCATTCAAAAAAGTACTCATTTACGAAATAAATTAGAGAAAAATAAATATCGGTCAACAAATAATTGGACAAATAGCACATGAAAAAAGGATTCTAGGATAAGAATTAATTAATTACAAAAAATGAATTTAAAATACAAGCCAAAACATTCACAAAAAACAATGATAAACTATAGCAACAATAAAAGTCCGAATTTGGAGGTAAGAACAATGGGTAATTATTACCCAAATCAAAAAAGCTCGGTTGCAGTGCAAGGTGGTTAGATACTAAGGGAGAGGGCGTCCTCGAAGCATTTTTGATGGTATGGTAGAAGTGAAGTTAATTAAGAACAAATAGTACAACCGATGTCTTCTTTGTTTCGCGCTTCGATCATTTTAACTGTGAAACTAGCTTCGATAAATAATAAAATTATAAACGGTGACTGCGTGGCCGAGTGGTTTAAGTCTTAAACTGCCCGTACAACAGTCGCTCAGGCGGGGGTTTGAGCCCTGGCAGACGCAATTTTTCTGCGATTTCCAAGGTTTGCTCCCTTGTCGACTGTACCCTGGCCAGGTTTCTGTGGTTTCCTTGGTCACTGTGCTAAGGGGCGGGGCACAGGCAAATGCGGGTACAAACTGTAAGTCGGCCACAGCCGCGGAAAGGAGGTAAAGATGGTACACATCAAGAACAATAAATAGTAGGAAAGGACGTAAAAATCTTACGTGTCTAGGCCTGAAGGCTGACGCGTAAGATTCCAAAAAAATAAAAAAAAAAAAAAAAAAAAAATTATGTTAGCACATTTTTATTAAAATAATAAAATTAATTGCATAAATTTAAAATATATAATATTATGAACTTATAGAATCCAATAAATAATGGATAATAATAATTTTAGTTGAAAAAAAAATTTGAATTTATTGGCAAATCAAGGTACGATAGTATTAGAAATTTGACAGTTGAATATTTTAAAGTTGAATATCTTCGAAACGCATCGGTTTATCGAAAAATTATAAGAAAGCTTTTTTGTAGAACGTTCAATTCTCAACAAAAATATGTTCTGACTCAACTTGTCCGATGACTTGTTAAAGAGTTACAAGATTCCAAAGTAAGAAAAAAAAATTTTCCCACGTTAATCAAATGGGAAATTGAAATTTTCGACTCGGCACCTCTTAATATTGATATTTAGAACTTTTATTTTTACAGGATTTTTTTTTCGTCATTTCGAACAATATTTTCAATATTAATAAGAAAAAAAAAAATTGTCGATTTTTTTGAAACAGTCTAATAAATATATATATCAGGAAATGCCCAAACGCAGCCGCTGTTAAAAGCGGAACGAAAAATTCCAATTTTAAAAGGTTCTCCACGGGAGTTACATTTTGGCACACCCTAATATATATATATATATATATATATATATATATATATACACAGTAGAACCTCGATAAGTTAAAATTCAAGGGAAACGTAAAAAAATTTGAGTTATCGAGTTTTTTACTTATCGAGAGTTTAAGTTAGAGATGTTATTGAAGTAAAATTTTTAACTTAACGAGGTTTATTGATTGGAAACTTGAGTGTGAAATAGATACATATAATTCAATAGAAATGACATAGATTTTTATTTATATAAATATATATATTAGACTGATTCAAAAAAATCGACTATTTTTTTTTTCTTAAATATATCGAAAATATTGTTGGAAATGATGAAAAAAAAATCCTGTGAAAGTTACAGTCCTTAATATTAATATTAAGATGTCCCGCATGGTAAATTTCAATTTCTCGTATGATTAACATGGGAAAGCTTGTTTTTTTGAGTTTAGAATTTTATAACTCTTTAATCGTTTATCAAAAAAGCCAGACTAAATCATTTTCTTGTGTAAAATTGAACGCTCTACAAAAAAGCTATCTTAGAATTTTTCGATAAACCGACGCGTTTTGAAGTTATTCAACTTTAAAATATAATTTATAATTGAGGATGGTTTTACTTGTATCACTGTAGAGTGTTTTACAAGGGAGGGTGGGGAATTATTGTCTCTCCACTTTTTTCTCCGCAATATAATCTCTCAACCCCGTCATTATAACTCTCAACCACTTTTTCGTCCCCACCCCCCTGCATGTCGGGATTTTTTCTTTCATGCCCGACACACATGTGCTGCGACTGTGGCCGACTTACGCGTTATAATCAGTACCTGCATTTGCATTACGGTCTTAAATAGTATGGAGGTACTTCTATAATGACATTTTACCTCCATAACTATATGGGAAAACCACAGAAAACCCGACCGGTACAGAGGCTGGCAATGAAACGCACATATTCTTAGTTTATAATCATTGAAAAATATTGGTGCGCGCCGGAATCGAACCCTGGTCCCACTCTTTCGAAATGCAGGTACCGAGCCGATTAGGCTATTGCCAACCTAATATAATTTATAATATTTTTTAATTTTTTGACGAAACTATCAAGTTTATCAAAAAATTTTGTCAAATTTTACAAATTTTTTGTATTCTATATTTTTTTTGGTTTAACAGATCCTTTTATTTAACTGTCAAATTTCTAATACTATCGTATCTTAATTTTTCAATAAATTCAAATTATTTTTATTTTCAATTAAAAATTATTTTTATTTTTTTTTCCCTAACCTTGTGACATTAGAGTAGTTTTATTACAATTCGGAAATTTTTTCCTATATTCACTGATAACAAGTAATAAGTATTGCAATTGTTCTTCATTTTTTGTAAAACACTTATTGTAATGTTCGATCAACCCTACCCCACGTTCCGCTACATCGTTAACCACAGTCACTTTATCAAAAAACTTCACACATTCATTATAACTTTCATCAAGAGGCCAAAAATTCACATCTCTTTCCATAAAATCATACGGTAAATCAAACGCTGTAAAAATGAACATAGAATCTTTTGATACAAAATCACTCATATCTTTCTGCAAAAATCCTTCAATGTCTTCTTGTTTTATCTCCAATTTTTTGGCGTTCGTATTAAAACCATCTCGATTCTTCAAATTAACAATAATTTGTTCTTTCACTTCATTTTTTACACATCCATCAAATAAACATATTACGGCTAATTTTTCAGATAAATACCATAGGTGATTCTTCATTTTTTCAGTAGTTGCAGTTGATATTGCCAAATTTACACTGCTTTGTATCGAATTAATTTCTGCATGAAAATTAAATCATGTTGTGCAGCCAAAGTCGCTGAAGTCGAAGTAAACCACGCTGTTATATAATTTTTGATGATAAACTTGCATATTTCTCGGAGGCTATTTATCTCATAAGTTGTGAGTTTGAATTCTTCCCGAAAAATGAATATTTTTAAACAATATATTGCTTTGGACATCCAACGAGCATGACTCATAGCTCCTGGACTTTTGAACGAAAAATTTTCTTTTGGAACAACTCCTAAGAAAACTGATGACAGCTCCAAAAATTCTCTGTAGTCACTCCTTGGATGATATTTCTGCAAAGAAGTTAAAATTCAAAATATTGATTCATAAACTATTATTTTCCATTCGTCGAAAAGAAAAGAAATAATGAATGAATTTGAACCAAAATACGAATAATTTTTGAACCGATAAAGTTGATAAGCTTTATTTCTTCTCAACGATTTTTTAAGATATGCAACAAAACTTAATCACTTAACACAGATCTTACCTGCAAATATTCTCCAATGAATCCTGAAATTTCATCAGTGATGTCTGACAAAGCTTGATCAACAGCGGTATCTTCTATACCCGCTTTGAATTTTGATTTATCAATTTTGTTCCAAAAACCTTTGAATCGATTGAATATTGGCACGTTCGGGCCTGTTTGTTTAGGCCAATATACTTCAAAAACGCTTTTTAAAATAATTTCAAACATGTGATGACGACATGGTAACCAAATAAGTTCTCGACCTAAAGCTTTCTCTAATTCAACACCTGCGCCGTGATAAATACCTAAAAAATAAAATTCAAGTGAGATATTGGAATAATGCAAATTGTATTTTAAACTTGTTGTTGCTCACAAAAACTGGAGAAACAAAAAAAATTTTCAGTTTTATGTTAATGATCTTAAAGTATTTTAAGCGAAATTGTGTAAATCTTACAAATGTATTTCAACGTCATGAGAAAAATTTTGTAATGTTACCTGTTAGTAACTGCAGTATCAAAGCACACTGCTTTAACATATCAATTGTTCCTTTAGTTCTCTAGCTATACCTTCTCTTAGAGATATACGTGCCCGTCGAATAGTACTGTAGCTTAAATTAACATCATTAAGATCATATCCAACAATCTTTAAAGTTGCAGCTATGATATAAGTAGCATTTCTACTGCTTACATTTCCGCGATCTAATGCAGCAACAAGTTCAGGTGTCATTATAGACATTTTTGAAGTCACTTTTGGCAGAGATAATTCATCTTCGAAATTTGAAACATGACTTATCGTTGATTGTGATGTTGTTAGTGTACCTTGGCTTGAAGTAGTGTTACTATCTTGGCTTGGAGTAATGGTACTATTGTCAACCAGTTCATCCGAATCTGTAAATTATTAAAACATCGTACTTTTAAAAATGTTCATAGCTCGATATATTCTTGAAAGCTCATGAAGTAAAAAAACATAAAAATCGCAAAGCTTTTTTCCCGTGATTTTTTTTATACTGCTTTTTGATCGCAGCATCCAAAAACTTTTAACTAAACTTTACTGAAAATCACACTTTTTGCAAAAATTAATGAAGTAATAATAATATAAAGATTTTGTGTGCTTGCTTGTCTACTTAATGCGAAAAGTAAAAAATCTCCATATTTTACAATTCTTTTTCTATCATTTTAAAGTCATTAAATTAATCAATCAGCAACTAACATGAAATACTTGTGAAAAACTTGAATTAATACATACTTTCTTCATCTACCTCCATCAGTTCTTCATATGTTAGAGGTTTTTATGGAAAATTATCAATAAATCCACGTCGACCTGATGATCTCTGGGCTAGCAAAAATTCATTTCCCTCTTTACTTAAGATTTTAGCTGCTTTCGTGTGAGCAATATCAAATAACTCCTTCAACTTATTCTTAAAAACAGTTTCATTTTTGATTTGCGTGAATGATTGTCTCCGTTTATAACTACGCTGCAAACTTTGCCACTTTTTGAACATTCTCAATAACTTATTGATGGCATTTAAAGTCTCACAAGTAGGAATTTGAGCCTTTTTCCATTGTTCTTGAACCTCGGTCACAGTAAATAAAGCACTTTGTTTAACACCACACTTTTGTACTTTATGATTATAGAAAAATAAAGCTAAAACGTCCTTAAAAGTTGGAAGTTTACGTCCAACAATACCAGTTATTGGAAAATCAATTGAATAAATTTCTTTATCCATTTTTTATAATCGATTTTGTCCATTTAAAAAAGGACTCAGTTACGAAATAATTCAAAGAAGAATAAATATCGTTCATCAAATAATTGGACAAATAACCCATAAAAAAAGAATTCTAGGATATGAATTAATTAATTGCAAAAAAATGAATTTAAAATACAAGCCAAAAATATTCACGAAAAACAATGATAAACTATAGCAACAATCAAAGTCCGAATTTGGAGGTTAGAACACCGCGTCACTCACAGTTATCAATTGAACAATGGGTTATTATTACCCAAATCAAAAAAGTTCGGTTAAAGCGTCGAGTCGCGGAATAATGAGCGTTGTAGTGCGAGGTGGTCAGATACTAAGGGAGGGGGCGTCCTTAAAGCTTTTTTGATGGTATGAATAGTAGTGTGGTTAATTAAGAACAAATAGTACAACCGATGTCTTCTCTGTTTCGCGCTTCGATGATTTTAACTGTGAAACTAGCTTCGATAAATAAAAAAATTAAATCAAACATTTTTATTATAGTAATAAAATTAATTGCATGAATTTGAAATATATAATATTATGAACTTATATAATCAATTAAATAATAGATGAAAATAATTTTTAATTGAAAATAAAATTAATTTCAATTTATTGAAAAATTAAGATACGACAGTATTAGAAATTTGAAAGTTAAATAAAAGGATCTGTTAAACCAAAAAAAATATAGAATACAAAAAATTTGTAAAATTTGACAAAATTTTTTGATAAACTTGATAGTTTCGTCAAAAAATTAAAAATATTATAAATTATATTTTAAAGTTGAATAACTTCAAAACGCGTCGGTTTATCGAAAAATTCTAAGATAGCTTTTTTGCAGAGCGTTCAATTTTACACAAGAAAATGATTTAGTCTGGCTTTTTTGATAAACGATTAAAGAGTTATAAAATTCTAAACTAAAAAAAAACAAGCTTTCCCATGTTAATCATACGGGAAATTGAAATTTACCATGCGGGACATCTTAATATTAATATTAAGGGCTGTAACTTTCACAGAATTTTTTTTTCATCATTTCCAACAATATTTTCAATATATTTAAGAAAAAAAAAAATAGTCGATTTTTTTGAATCAGTCTAATATATCTATATATTTATATTTCTTGTATACATATATATATATATATATATATATATATATATATATATATATATATATATATATATATATATATATATATATATATATATATATAATAGAGTGTTTCAAAAAAACAAACTATTTTTTTTTTTTCGAAGAACTTTGAAAATTCTTCAGAGTATCCCTAATCGAAGACATTGTGAAAATCTCAGCCCTTAATATTAATGTATAGAGGTGGCTGTAATTAATTTTTTATTTCCATTTAAATAACATAGAAAAAAATTAGAAAAACGGTTGACCCTGAAGGCCATCCCTGCAACTTCCCGCTAATTCCATACCTAGGCGCTTAAAATTGCACTTATGACGTTTTTGAGCTCTTCGAGCTCAAAAATACAATTTATGTGTTATTTTGAGCTCTATAAAAAATTTAGAACAAAAAAATTGATCTAATGAAAAATTTCGGAGTTATTACAAAAAAACACTTTTTTCGATTTTTTCGACAACGATATCTCACGAACGCATCAACCGATTCTGACGCTCTATGTGGCGATCGATGCGGGTATTCAAAGTTAAGAGCTGATTAGTTTTGAAGTTGATCAGTTGAGCCAATTCGAACATATTTAAAAAAAATGAAAAAAAAAAATGTCGCGGTGATTTTAAAAAAACACTTGTTTTCAAATCTTTTATTGACGATATCTTTTGAACTAATTAACCGATTTCTACGTTTTTGACGGCAATCGACGCGGTTTTTCAAGCTCTATAAATTATGCTATGTCATCAAAAGTGATCCGAGAAGAAATGACGAAGTTATGTGAAAAAACACTTTTTCGGTTTTTCGGTTTTCTTTCGTTCACGCTATCTCTCGAACGAATCAACCGATTTTGATCGGGTTGACGCCGATCGGGGTGGTTTTTCAAGCTTAGGGACGGATTAGTTTTGGAAGTTGATCGATAGAGCGGTTTAAAAGATATTCCAAAAACTACTTTCAAAAATGATTTTTCTTATTTTTTTAAGATTTTTCAAGATTTCTTAAAATCTATCGGTCCGAATCGGTTCAAATTCTCAGGAAATCTAAGTTCAGCGTAGCCCTTTCGAATGGCACCAACCGCGATGAAATCGGTTCAACCGTTCAAAAGTTATAAGCGAGTCACATAGTCACACACACACACACACACACACACACACACACACACACACACACACACACACATACATACATACAGACATAGTGACAACATCGCGGGGGTAGTCAGGGAAGCTTCCTGTGACCTTCAAACGTCGAGATCTGATGAAAACTCGATTTTTGCCAAACGGGGTAAAAACAATAACTTCCCGATTTTTGAAAATCTGAGATTTTTAGCGGGAAGTTAAAAATTTTTTTTTACTTTTGAATTTTGCTAGTCAACAACGAAGCATTTTATAGCTATGATCGATACATATTCTTGTAGGAAATTTAACGATCTACAAAAATTGTTTGAATGAATATATGCGTACGGAGAACCATTTCGGAGTTATCAGGCCTTAAACATCGAACTGTTTAAAAAAATAATAATATTTATTTATAAATACGAAAAATCGACTTAAATCACTTAAATAAACAATATTATATATCAAAAAATTATAATGATAAATTTCTAAGAGGTTTTTGATGAAAAGTTTTTATTAATTATTGATTACTGACTAATTTCACTGAACAGCGCTAAAAAAATACAGATGTATTACGAATTTATGGTCAACATACCTTCAATAGTACAATTTACATAAAGTTTTTTTTAAAACAGCTCGGAAAGTCTTCTCTATGTTTTTTTACCGTTTGTAGCAAACCTCAAAATTGTTCTTCACTGTTAGTTAAATGCTGATTATATTTAGTAATTAATGCGACATTCCTCTCAGCAACGACATTCACTACTTTTAATGTACTAAAAAATTGAATATTTTCTTGAAAGCTTCTGTGACTAGCCCATGAAGTGATGTCGACATCAAGAAACTCAGTAGACAATCCAAATCGTTCAAATAATACCAATGATCTTTTAGAAACGAAATGACTTAGATCTTTTATTAATAACGTATTCAACTTATTCTTATTGATTATGAAGCGCTTTTTATTTAATATACTACTATCTCGGGACTTTATAGCAGTTACCATTCTAATTTTTATTTCCGGTGAAACTCTCGAATCAAATAAAGCCAAAGCTGCTAATTCTTCAGAAAGGTACCACAGATGATTAGCCATTTTCTCAGATGTCTTTTTTGAAATAGCTGAATTAATTTTTTTGTCAAGAAGCAAATTTTTTATCAGCATTAAATCATTACTTGGCGCTGTTATCGCCGACGTTGCTGAAAACCACGCTTTTATGTGAAATTTTATCACAAAAATACAAATTTGACGGACTCCTACAATTTCGGTCTTTGTTAGCTTTAACTGATTTCTAAACATGAATATTTTTAAATTATAAATCGCTTTTGCCATCCACCTTGCATGATGAACAGCTCCAGGATATTTAAAAACTACTCCGTCAGATGGCACAGCTCCCAAAAATCAGAGCTAAGTCCAGAAGCTCCTTATAATCTCCTCTTGGTTGCGAAATCTACAACAACAATAATAATGATTATTTATATTATGACACATACGAAACGCAATTGAAGATAATTAAGAACCATAATCAACATTACTTGTAAGTAATTAGCAATAAGTATTAGGATTTCATCTTTTATATCTGCAAGGGCTTCTTGAACTTCTCTGTCTGAAATCCCAGTAGTATATTTTTGTTGATCAATATCACTCCATTTGTTTTTTGAACCGAGTAAAATCGAAACATTTGGACCTGAAGATGTAGGCCAATAAGTTTCAAATGCGGATCTTAAAACTAGCTCAATAATGTGATGATGGCATGGTAAATAAGTCAACTCTCTTCTTAGTGCTTGTTCAACGAGAACACATGCACCACTGTGAATTCCTTAAAAAAACCATGAATTACAAATTTAAATGTAAGTACTGATAAATAACAAAATAAATAACCAATACATTAGCTGAAACAATGAAAACCAAAAAAAATTATTATTTGAGTTAAGGGGTATTCTGGTTTGACTTCCGATTTTTGTGCACTTTTTGGGATTTTTGTAAAGACCAATGAGGAGATAGAACTTTGAACCTTTAAACATTTATTTATAGATATTTCAAGCGTATACAGTTAAAATTTGAACTAAAAACATTCACTAGAATTAAAGTTATAGTGGTCTGAAGACACCCGCCACGACAAAAATTGACGCTCACTTCCTCCATGATATCAGCTGATTGGCTTATCTGAAACAAAAAAACCCGCCGGGGTTTTAATCTGTATACTTAAATACATCGATTGGACTACGATCGAAAAAAAATTTTTTTGATTTCTATTTTTTTTGTATCAAAAAGTTGACAAAAAAATGAAATTCGAATTTTTTTGTTCCGAAGTCTGTCAAAAATCCAATTTTTAAAAATTTTTTTCGATCGTAGTCCACCCGGTGTATTTGAGTATACAAATTAAAACCCCGCCGGGTTTTTTTATTTCAGATATGCTAATGAGCGGATATCATGGAAGAAGTAAGCATCAATTTTTTCGAAGCGGGTATCTTCAAGCCACTTAACTTTAGTTCTACTAAATGTTTTTAGCTAAATATTTAACTGTAAACTGTATACTCTTGAAATATATATAAATAAATAGTAAAAGTTCAAAGTTCTATCTCTTCATTGGTCTTTACAAAAAAATCCCAAAAAAATGCACAAAAATCAGGACGTCAAACCAGAAGACCCGCTTAAGCAAATAAAGTAGAGGAAAAAAAGCTTCAGATATATCTAGATTTATAGCATAGAATTTGTTCGACTTCGATTTTTCGTCAATAGAGATATATTATAATTTGATAAAAACCTGCATTTACAGCCGCAGTATCAAAACATAATGCTGTAATACTGTCAGCGATAGACCATTCACTCAGGACAGAAATAATTGCTGAGGCTTGATTTTCCCCAGTTCCAGAGTCAATTTTGAGAGCACCAAGTAGTATTTCTTGTCCCGAAGCTGATAATACGATTGGTAATCTGTCCACGTCTTGGCGCGTTTCAATGTCAGGCATTATCTTCTCATCCCAGTGTAAAACGCATTTATCAACTTTTAAATTTTGTTGTAAATTTGCCATTGTACTTTTTCTCGCTAATTCACGCTGACGATGGATGGTTGAGTAACTCAAATTATATTGACTTATATCTAGTCCCGCGCTGATTAAAGTAGCAGCTACAATGTAAGTAGCATTTCTGCTACTTACATTTGCACGATCCAATGCACTGACAAGCTTAGGCGTGATTATTTCAAGTTTTTTTCGTTGCCGTGAAACCTCTATATCATCTTCGAAATCAGATGCTGCATTTGAAGTTCGACTTAAACTTGAATCTGTTTTTTGACTTAATAATAATCCAGTATTATTCTCATCACTTTGAATTTCGTCTGCAAAATATAAAAAGTTTAACTTTTGAATCCTCAGAGATTGAAAGAAAACCAAAAATTTTAAAACATATCAGATACAGTATAAGTTACGCACAGAAAATAAGTGTGAGACATTCAAGTTAGTCAGGATTTGTAATTAATTTTATAAAAATAAAAAAGAAAAATGTTAAATATTTAACTTGTATTCAAGAATAACTAAAAATATTCAAAATAATTACTGACCAATTTAAGAAAAGGTAATACTGAAAAAAAAAACGTTTAAAAACATAATTTTATTCAATTGTTAGAATTAAATAAATACTTCGTGCATAAAAAATCAGTAAGAAGATACGTAATTTTTTTGCTGATAATAAAATTATCTTTAAAAAATTTTGTGGAAATGAAATAATGCTAGGTTTATAAATGACTATTTTTTGAGGATTTTTGTGCTATTTACCCTAGGTGACAATTAAAAATAAAAACCACTCACCAATTCTATTTTCATCAATATTATTAGCTACCGTTTTTACTGGAGGATTAATATGGAGAAAACCTCGTCGATTTGACTGTCTTTGGCCTTGCAAAAATAACTTTTGACTTTCATTAATGAGTTTCATTACTTTGTGATGTGCTATGTCGAATAATTTCTCAATATCGGCACAAAAAATAGAAACTTTTTTTTTTTGAGTAGATGACAGCTTTTGATTTTTATTTTTTAGCAAATTTTTCCAAACAGTGTGATGGCGAATGAGTTTTCTTACTGCAGAATTTTTCGCACAAGTCGGAATTCCAGCTTTAGACCATAAATCGAATACATTCTCAACCGTAATTAATGCACTTTTCTTAATAGTCAAGCTTTGAGAACAATGATAATGAAAGAAAAGAGACATAACCTCTTTTAAGCTCGGCAGTTTGCTTCCTACAAATTTTGTGATTTGATAACCAATTAAATAAATTTGCTTCTCCATCTTAAGCTTAACAATGAGATTTTATAAACACAATTACAAATAATTATAAATAAATTAAATATAATATTAAACTTATTTTAGTTTAAAACATTAACAATTACATCAAAAAAGCTCTGAGAGAGACAGGTTTGTGACGGCAGAAAGCGGAAATAATTAATGTATTATCATTTCTATAAAAATCATACTAACAATTCAATAAAAATTGATTGTTCAATTGAAGTACTATGTAACTATATAGCACTGAGTTAAATTACATAACCTAGAATTTTTAAAACTATTTCGTTAATAACAGTACATGACAATTTAAAAAATATGATAATTCATAAATTTTATCAATTAATAAATAATTTTCTTTTTCATGTTTATAATTTATTTTTAAAAAAGCAAAAAATTTTTTAAAAATAGTGAAAAATTATAACTTCGTAATTCATGAAATTTTATCATAAATTTATCATTTTAATTTTTTGATATATAATATTGTTTATTTAAGTGATTTAAGTCGATTTTTCGTATTTATAAATAAATATTATTATTTTTTTAAACAGTTCGATGGTTAAGGCCTGATAACTCCGAAATGGTTCTCCGTACGCATATATTCATTCAGACAATTTTTGTAGATCGTTAAATTTCCTACAAGAATATGTATCGATCATAGCTATAAAATGCTTCGTTGTTGACTAGCAAAATTCAAAAGTAAAAAAAAATTTTTTTCTATGTTATTTAAATGGAAATAAAAAATTAATTACAGCCACCTCTATACATTAATATTAAGGGCTGAGATTTTCACAATGTCTTCGATTAGGGATACTCTGAAGAATTTTCAAAGTTCTTCGAAAAAAAAAAAATAGTTTGTTTTTTTGAAACACTCTAATATATATATGGGCCATTCGATGTCAAATCGACCAATAGTTGGAATCGACCCCTTTCGATTTGGATGAATTTTGGTCAGAAGTTTTCTTTTATCATAAAACGAAGTTCTGCCAAAGGAAAAAAAATAAAAAAATTTTTTTCAAAAGATATGCAAATTCAAAATTTCGCGATTTTTCCAGTTTTTCAATTTTGTTTTTGCAATATCTCGAATGCTATTACAGATACAGGAATTGTCTTTCGTTTGTTTAAAAGGGGACACTTGTGACTATTGAAAAAAAAATATTTTGGAAAAAAATTTTGAAAAATGCCAAATTTTGAATGTTTGAAAATCGTCAAAAATGAAGACCACCATTAAAATTTTGGCTCAATTTTTTTTGTATGATACCTTGTTATGATCTTAAAAGATCCTGAAATTTTTGGATAGGGGTTTTTTTTTTTCAAAAATATGAATTTTTTAATTTCAAAAAAAATTTTTGAATTTCAAAAAAAATTTTTTTTTTGTTTTTTGCAACTTCTATATAAGTTAAAGTTATGCAGATACATAATATTGTAATTTTGAGTATTTAGAAATCAAATGCACGTCGTGAAAGTATTAAATAATAAATTAATTTCAACTTTTTTTTATTTTTGGACATAATCTTGCATCAACAAAATAAGAAGTCATCCTTAACGCATGATAGAATTCGTTAATTGTCCTTTATTTACTTCATTTAAAGTTGTTGATGCCACTTGTCGTCTTATTAACATGGGAATAATTTGTAATTTGAGATTGAGAACTATGATTGTGCAGAAATTCGTAAGTAAATAAGTATTCGAAAGAACGAAAAAAATTGATATTCTCATGAAATCATTTCTAATTTTTATAGAAAATTAATATCTGTTTGAGTTATTTGAGGTTAAAAACTGTAATTGAAGTGAAGAAACGGACAAAATATATCATGCGTTAAGAAAATAAAAAATTATATCATGCGTTGAGCCTGACTTAGATTATGTCTAAAAAATAAATAAAAGTTGAAATTAATTTATTATTTAATATTTTCACGTCGTGCATTTGATTTCTTAATACTCAAAATTACAATATTATGTATCTGCATAACTTTAACTTGTATAGAAGTTGCAAAAAACAAAAAAAATTTTTTTTTGAAATCAAAAAATTCATATTTTTGAAAAAAAAAAAACCCCTATCCAAAAATTTCAGGATCTTTTAAGATCATAACAAGGTATCATACAAAAAAAATTGAGCCAAAATTTTAATGGTGGTCTTCATTTTTGACGATTTTCAAACATTCAAAATTTGGCATTTTTCAAAATTTTTTTCCAAAATATTTTTTTTTCAATAGTCACAAGTGTCCCCTTTTAAACAAACGAAAGACAATTCCTGTATCTGTAATAGCATTCGAGATATTGCAAAAACAAAATTGAAAAACTGGAAAAATCGCGAAATTTTGAATTTGCATATCTTTTGAAAAAAATTTTTTTATTTTTTTTCTTTTGGCAGAACTTCGTTTTATGATAAAAGAAAACTTCTGACCAAAATTCATCCAAATCGAAAAGGGTCGATTCCAACTATTGGTCGATTTGACATGGAATGACCCATATATATATATATATAAATATTCACGTAACAGGATATTGGTAGGAAAGGAATGTGGAGAGGATCATCTTAATGTGAGTTTATAGAATATGCGAGAAAAAATTATTAGATAGCTCGGACTGGGATTCGAACCCAGAACCTTCCGAAGACATGTGGGCTACTCTACCATTTGAGCTATCCGGTCTATACTAAAGTTCCTTTCGCTTATTCTATATATAAATATTTCTTTGAGTAAATTTAATTCTTCAGAAAAAGTCAGTAATTTTCTTTTGTTTCATACATTTTCGATTTTCTACATCAATTATTCTTTCAATGTTATGTAAAGAAAAGAAAATTTCGTCGTTAATGTCTCCACAACCCTCAATGAATGCTCGTAAATCATTGACAGCTTTCCTGGCGCTACCGATTGAGATTGGTGGATCTGGTGTTACATTATTCAGAAAATTTCCATTTTCTTCATCCTCAACTTCGTCAGTGTTCATAACTGCGTCAATTATTTCTTGCTCCGTCAATGTTCCTGTGGTAGCAACTTCATCATCACATGTAATGTAATCGTCGAAACTTATTTGAGATTCCACAGGCTGGAACTCACTCGTGTATTTATTCCAAACGATATGATCATCTTCATCATCTTCAACGGTTTCCTCCAATGATGGAGGAACCACTTTTCACAGCTTCAATCGCTCTCAACTTATCAGCGTATGTTAAAGTATTCAATTTCCGTTTCATTTTATATTTTTTGAACTCGTTTATTAATATTTTTTTCGTTCAACTTATGTCAAACGATTTAGTGAAAGACTAAAGTGAAAATCAATTAAGCTTCTGGCAAAACCTTTTGTTTGCATACATACTTAATACGATGACTCAATGATATTACTTTAAGTTATGGAGGTCACCAAAATATTATTTTAAGTTATCAAGGGCAATGCTCAAAATAATTGTTTGAGTTATCGAGGTTTTGTACTTTAAGTAATGGAGGTTTCAAGCTGAGCTGTGAAGGGAAGGGAATCGAGGTTTGAGTTATCGAGGTTCTACTGTATATACGATATAATCGGCATTGTCTCTTCTCTAACTTCCGTAATTCTATACGGATCTCAATAAAACGTAACATACTTATTCTTAGGACGATTTCCGAGGTTAAGTTCTAAGATGAGCCAAATCTGTCGATTAGTTTAGAAATGAGAGCAATTCAAAAATTTTCAAAAATCGCAAAAATTTTTCACTTTTACCTTATTTTCGTGCAATAACAATGGAACGCGACATCCTATCGGATTTCTGTAGATTTCATTTGAAAGCTTATTTAATAAGCTTCAATTTGTGTACTTATTTCTCCAAATTAAATAGTTTAGGAATAATAGCAATTCAAAAATTTTCAAAAATCGCAAAAATTTTCATTTTTACCGTATTTTCGTGCAATTACAATTGAAGGCATCAGAAAGCTTATTAAATAAGCTTTAATTAGTGTACCTCACTATCAGTCTAGGCCAAAAATCACCTGCTTTATCAGACAGATTTAATGAAATTTTACTTTTGCATTCGTTTTGATGTCATTGCTGTTTAATCAAACAGAAATTCATTTTTTTTTTTTTTTCGTATGCAACCCTAGTAGTATTTTCATTATTCATCATGAAATCTACTTCCATTTCGGCTGCCGAATGGCCTTTTTTATTACTTAAAGTGATCATATACCGTTTTTTTTTACTGATTGAAAGTTTAGTATCATTTTCATGGTAAAAGTAGCATCTATCGGCTATTCTTAAAATACCAACTTATAAATAAACCAAAATATAAATTATATCGATTTAAGATTTTAAAAACTTTTAAAAATTAATTACTAAATCAACAAATAATGTTAAAATACGGATATCACTTATGATAAGTATTCCGATTTTGTATGAATATTAATTTTAAAAATCTGTTTAAGTACTAAATATTTTACTTTAATTTACATTCCAAAATATTCATGAAAAATTATATTGGTATTTATAATAACTTAAATGCACCAAAAAGAAAAAAAAAACTTTTATCCTATATTTTCGGTAAATAATTGGAATAAATATTCATATTCAGAGTTTCATCACAAATAGGTCATTAAAAAAGAACATATCATCGATAGGTGAAAGTCAACAAGTTACACTTAAACAGGCTTTACGCGCCTGAATAAAAATTTTTTACATCTACGTATATCTAACTTGCCGTTTTCTCGGTATAAATAGATACACGTAAATATATAAAGATCCAAATTGTAAAGTACGTAAATCTACTATGAACGTTGGTCCACGTATTTTGTTCTTTTTTTTTTCTTACTAAAAAAATAAATAAATTTTCAAAATTCGACAACTTAGTTTCAGTCCGATTTGGAGATATCAAGTGTTCATTAGATTAGACAAATTGAATCCAATCTGTGGAATCGATTTTTAGAACATTCAAAAATTATAGTTCAACAGATATCGGTAAAAAGATTTCAAAAAAAAAGTTTTTCATAATACCAAGATTAGAATCGGTTAATTAATTCGAAACATTGATGTCGAATAGTTTTTAAGAAGTTATTTTTTTTTTTTTGTAAATTTCCAAAATTTTTTGCAACGTACATCAAAGTCTTTGGAGCTTTGAATGAACAAACCATAAACTTGAGAACTATTTTTTGTTTTTTCCTTATGATTTTTCGAAAACTGAAATTGAAAAAACTATTAACTAAAATTTATAAAACTACAAAGTTAAAATTTCAATTCCTTCTCTCTGTTCTCCCTACGACTGTTTTCATTCAAGTACAACCCTTCGGAAATCACATAACACTTGAGAGTTTTTTCTAAATTTAATTTCTGCTACTAGTGAACATTAATATTTTAATTGAATAATAGTAAATTAATTTTATTTATAATCTTAAATTATTTTATTTTAACTTATTTCTCCAAATACGTAAATTTCCAAAGATAACTTAAAATTCATATAAATATCCTTGTTCTAAAATGTCGTATCCCACATTTAGGAAATTTTTCAGCAGATGATAAAAGCAATTCAATATTGAATGAAATATGAAATTCTGAACACATGTTACTTAACCTTTCGTTACTCTCGCTACTAAGAAAATCTCCGCATGTTGACTTTTATTTGAAATATTACAAAAATGATCAAAATAATTGATGCTACTTATTTTAGAATTTATTATTAATCTAAAAATATTCTCAGGCCTGAATTTTCAATTTATTCTGCGCGTGTATTCTTATTATGTAAATTTCACTTGCAAAGTTATAAGATTTTTTGGAAACATTTGAGTATTTTTATTATTTATTAATAAAAGTTTGATGAAACTCAAAAATTCTTCAAGTATTAAATAAAATTAGAGCAATTAATATGTTTTTATAATTAATTTGAGTTTTTTAAAAGTCAGATTTTGTACGCTTAAAATAAATTCGGCAACACTTGCAAGCTAGAAAACATTGCGGTGATTTCTTGCGACTCGTGTTATGACGTCAGGATTTTTAGCGCATGTGACGAAAGGTTACACATAGTTTTTTTCAATTACAGGAGCAATGATAAAAGAAAAGAAAAATCACGAGATGCAGCAAGATGTCGAAGAAGTCGTGAGACAGATATTTTTTTAAATATGGCAGCAGCATTACCTATTTCTCCTGATGAAGTAATACATTTAGACAAAGCAAGCGTGATGAGACTAGCAATAGCCTACTTAAAAATTCGTAGTGTTGCCAATGCTTTAAAGAAACCATTTACAAAAATTGAATCAACAATCGAAGCAGATGAATTTTTTCCTCAGGCTTTGGATGGATTCATGTTAGTAATTGCCAGTAATGGAGATATGGTTTATCTTTCTGAAAATGTTAGTGATTATTTAGGGATTTCTCAGCTGGATATGATTGGTCAAAGTGTTTACGATTATAGTCATCCTTGTGACCATGAAGAAATTAAAGAATATTTATTAATGGAATCTAACAGCGTTAACGAAATGTGTTCTTGTAATTTCTTTATTCGGTTCAAATGCACATTAACTAACAAAGGAAAAAAAGTTAATCTCAAGAGTGCTTCATACAAAGTAAGTATATAAATAATGTATATTAACTAAGTAAATATAAGATATAACAACTTCTGGTTATTTTTTTTTATCTGATTTTGATTACGCTAAGTGCGGTTTTTAACATTTAAGAAATATTAATACAACGATTTGTAAAGCATAAAAACACATCACAATTGTTCCTTTTCGCTCTTAACGATACTTCGATGACACATCAACAATCTTCATATTTCTTATACTTTCTGTACAAAATAAAAAATGACATCCTGGCAAACCTAAATTATCAGAATCTATGGTAACTAAACCACCCTGGTTAAAAATACTGATTTAAAAGAATTGACAAGTGGTCACTCCATGCAAACTGTATATTTATATATACAAACAAAAGAATTGGAACTACTGAAAAGAATTCGAATTTCATCATTTTTAATTCTTTTCAATCAATATTTTTAAACAGGGCAGGATTTTACCGTGTGAATTTAACATGATTTACAAAAACATTACGGAATTTTATTGTGATTCACGATAAATTCATCGAGATTTCCGATGGCTTTACCGTCTTTGACCCTACAGGTCCAAAAAATTTTTAACTTTAAAGTGGATCGGACATTATGGCAATGTAAAACACATTTATTTGACATAATCTCACTGAATCTATTCAAGTTAAGAGAACAAAAAATTTTCATCATTGATATAAATCACTTCTTCGAAATTATTTTAAGACAAAAAAAAATATTCTGACAAAGGTTTCATTAATATCGTAATGAAAACAATTTGTATTCACAAATAACTACACGGAAAAAACAATAACCAACTGCACATACTCGTATAGTATACTCCGTGATATCTATAGTGAAAAAAAATTTCAGACTATAGTCAATATCCTTCAAAGTATACTAAATTATTTTTGGACTGTACTCAGTGAAGTCTTCGATTTAATCGATTAATTTTTCTGGTTATATCGTGTAAAATTTCACGGGATATAATCTGAAAAATTATTTCGTGTAAATTAAATTATACTCGGTTGAAATTTGGATTATGCCCACGGTGACTCCGCCAATTTTTTTTTTAGCGCCTGCGCGCAAAGTGCTGTTTATAATTTGTGAGTTATAGTCAATCAGCATATTGGACATTAATTAAAATATAATCAGTGAATTATATGAGTGTGTGACTATTTATATATTTTGATATGTAAAAATATTTTTTTCTTAGCCTAACATTTTTAAGTACGAAGAGTCTAAAAAAAGAAAAAAAAATTTTTTAACCCCAAATTATCGGAAAAATTGTGCTTTAATGCTCCTTAAATGTTTTTAATGTATGTAATAATTATTTAAAACAATATTTGACTAACCTAATATTTAAAATACATAATAGATATGATAATGCTAAGTGCGCAGGCGCTAAAAAAAAAAATTGGCGGAGTCACCGTGGGCATAATCCAAATTTCAACCGAGTATAATTTAATTTACACGAAATAATTTTTCAGATTATATACCGTGAAATTTTACGCGATATAACCAGAAAAATTAATCGATTAAATCGAAGACTTCACTGAGTACAGTCCAAAAATAATTTAGTAAACTTCGAAGGATATTGACTATAGTCTGAAATTTTTTTTCACTATAGATATCACGGAGTATACTATACGAGTATGTACAGTTGATTATTGTTCTTTCCGTGTATGAGTCAAAGTTAGCTAGTGATAGTCCGTAAGAGAGGCAGCATCGGCGAGTAAAAATATTAGCAACACAATTTATAGGTCGTGTCCGAATCACTTCAAATAAAAAAAATATTTTGCATTCCTTAAACGCGAAGCGCGTAGATATATTCTAAAATCGCTTAGAATTGAAAACTCATTGATTTCAACACTCAATTCCTTTTCAATTGAATTATGTCCGGTTAAAAAATGAGAAAATGTATACCGAGAATGCAGAATTGATACAGCATTTTTTTGAAAATTTATAATTACAATGTCTGTTGGAGAAATCAACCAATTATAATGCAGTTTGCACCATAGACTTCGATTTTTTAAGCATAAAAAAATAATATGTCACGATATCTCTTAAACTAATCAACTGATTTTAATTCCTTTTGCAGCAACCGAAGTTTTTCTTTGAGGTTAAGAGCTGATTAGATACTGAAGTCGACCGATGCACTGTTAAAAATTTTTATTAAATTACAGATATTTTACAAAACAAAATTTTAGTAAAATTATAAATCAATGCGTTGTAAATACAATATACACTTCTCACAAAAATTAAGGGAGCACGAAAAAAATCCAAATTTTTGGAGGTTTTTAAACAGGCTGTAGCTTGAAGAAAAATGGTCGTACCGCAAATGAAAAAAAACAAATTGTAGTTCCAAGTGTCTAATTTTTAGATCTGAGTTTCAAATTTTTTTTTCGAGTAATTTCAAAAAAACTGCCGAGAAAGAAATTTTTGAAATTTTTTCGGTTTTTCTTTTTAGTCTATGAACTTGGAAAAAATTTTTAACTTCCCGCTAAGAAAATTGAAAATTTTAAAAAATCGGGAAGTTATTGGTTTTATCCCGTTTTGCGAAAATCGAGTTTTCATCAGATCTCGATGTTTTAAGGTCACAGGAAGCTTCCCTGACTATTCCCGCGATGGTGTCTGTATGTATGTATGTATATGTCTGTACACTGTTAAAAAAAAATCTGGAAAACGGTTGACCCTAAAAGACATCCCTGCAACTTCCCGCTAATTCCATAAATGAGCTCTTAAAATTGCACTTATGACGTTTTCGAGCTCAAAAATATAATTTATATGTTATTTCGAGCTTTCTGAGCTCATAGAGTAAGCTGTTCTAAGCTTTTGAGCTCGAAGAGAAGAGAAGTCGTCTGATAGAAGTTTAATAAAACAGTATTTTTTGAATTTTGAAACTGCAATATTTTCTGAATGAATGAATCGATTTTCACGCGGTTGGCAGTAATCCACACAGATTTTTAGAATCTATGATATAGTTTTGAACACAAACTGATCGAACCAAAAATCTTAGAGAAATTTGAAAAATTAACTTTTTCCGAATTTTTTCGACAACGATAACTCACGAACCAATCAACCGATTTTCACGTTCTTGGTGGCGATCGACGTGATTTTTTGGACTCTAATATTTATTTTATTTCGTCAAAAACGATCCAAAAAGAAATGTCGAAGTTATGTGAAAAAAAAAATTTTTTTTCGAAATTTTTCGTTTTCGATAACTCGGCCGAATCAACCGATTTTGACGGGACTGGTGGCAATCGACGTGGTTTTTTAAACTTGAGAGCTGATTGGTTTTTGGAATTGATCGGTGAAGCCGTTTAGAAGTTAATCCAAAAAAACGATTTTTTGAAAATTTTATTTGTGAGATTTCTCAAAATCTAGCAAACTGAATCGATTCAAATTTTCACGAAATTTAATGGCAATGATACTCTTTGAATCGCCACCTATTTCGATCCGATCGGCCGAGCCGTTCAGAAGTTATAAGAGGTTTACATACATACACATACACACACACACACACATACACACACACACACACACACACACACACACACACACACACACACACACACATACATACATACATACAGCCGCACGGACACCATCGCGGGGATAGTCAGGGAAGCTTCCTGTGACCTTAAAACGTTAAGATCTGATAAAAACTCAATTTTCGCAATACGTGGTAAAACCAATAACTTCCCGATTTTTGAAAATTTTCAATTTTCTTGGCGGGAAGTTAAAAATTTAAAAAACGATTGACCCTCAAAACCATCCCTGTAACTTCTCGCTAATTCTGCATCTAAGCGTCTAAATTGCACCTATGAAGTTTTTGAGCTTTTCAAGCTCAAAAATACAATTTAAGTGTTATTTTGAGCTTTCCGAGCTCAAAAGTCTGCAGAATGTAATGAAACACTATTCTTTAAATTTTCAAACTGCAATTTCTTCTGAATGAATCAACCGATTTTCACGCGGTTGGTAGTCGACGCAGTTTTTCGAATCTTATAATGTACTTTTACACACAAATTGATCAGGCCGAAAATTTTGGAGAAATTTGAAAAATTTACTTTTTTCGAATTTTTTCGGCAACAATGACTCACAAGCCAATTAACCGATTTTGACCGGCCTGGCGGGAATCGACATAGTTTTTTAATGTAAAGAGCTGATTAGTTTTAAGAATCGATCGGTAAAGCCATTTTAAATTTATTCCGAAAAAAACGACATTTGAAAAAAATTTTTGAAGTGAAGCGTAACAATTAAATTAATTGGCAAATGGTCGCCTGTTATTTGTTATTTATATACCTTGGGCGAGCCACGCGCTAATACGGTCGAGGTAATAAACATTTTCAGCAGAGATAGTATAAGGCTAAGGCCCGAGGCTTTATATCCCTGCTGCAAATAATTATCATCTCGACCGTATTTGCGCGTGGCTTGCCCATGGTGCTTAAAAAATTTTTCGTCCCATGGTGGACGTATGTAGGTTTTTACGTGCAGGGGATACTCAATTTTTAAATAAATAGCGTACGACGCCATAACCTTCCAATCATATAAATAAAAAAAATGCCATTCGGCCTCACCCGAAATGGAAGGTAGATTTCATTTGATATAAAATACTCTTTATTTTCACTATTATAATTTGTTGAAAACCGAATTTTTAAATAAATTACAATAAAAAAGTTCCGCAAAAGTTTTCTTGGCGTATTGACTATTTGGATAATTATCTTGGACTAGTTTAAAGATGAGCAGATTCTGTAAATGATTTTTTAATAATAAATGATCAATCGTTATGTCTACTAGATTCACGGTGATATGAATATTTCGATCATTGACTAGTAATAAAAATTGAGTTAATGAAAAATATTTAACTTTAGTTATTATATCGAAGGTAAAAAAGAAAAAAAAGTCCATGTTATGTGCATTAAATCAAAAGCAATTTCATGAGCTTTCACATGGATTTTTCGAAAATCTTTTTCAATCGAAAGTTATTCATCGATGAAGCCACAAAAAACGTGATTTTCACTATCTTAATAATTTTGAAAAGCTACTACTTCGAAACTAATTTACTGATTTCGTCTGTCCTAGGACTCATGCGAGCTAATTATCCAAGAAATCTTTGTACCAAATTTCATCAGTATTTGTTGAGAATTCTTGATTGAATAACATTCATAAGTCAGTTGCACTACACATTGCCTGAAAATGGTTGAATAGACCTCTTAACTTTCCTATAATAACTACAAATTGACAAAAATTCAATGTTTGTATGCCAAATTAAAGGAAATTTCATGAGCTATAACATGAATTTTTCAAAAGTTAGCTATCTCTTTTTAATCAAAAGTTATACATCAATAAAGTGACCGAAAACGTGATTTTCACTATTTTGAAAATTTTTAATGGCCGCTATTTCGAAACTAATTGACCGATTTTGCTCATCTGCGAACTCGTTCAAGGCAATTACCCAAAGAATATGTGTACCAAGTTTCATAAAGATCGGTTGAAAACTTTTGCAGCTATCCTATTGACAAGGTCGATTATATATATATATATATATCTATCTATATATATATAGGAGACTTTCTATAGATATAGATAGTCACTCATCACGATATCTCTGGAACTATAAGACCTAGAGACTTGAAATTTGGCAGGAATATTCCTTTTGCCAAGTAGAGGTCAGCTAAGAACGGATTTCACGAAATTCCACCCACAAGGGGGGTTGCGGGGGTGTTCACGAAAAAAAATTCATATTTTTCAATTATGGCTTTTAATAGTTCAAAACTTGGTCAGAATGTTTCAAATTACATTTAGAAATTTTTTAAAAACGAATTCTGTGACATTCCACCCCCCTGGCGTGCCCGTGCGTGGGCGTCAAATTAAGAAAAAATTCGTAAATTTCAATCAATAGCTATTAATACTTTGAAACATGGCCAGATTGATTTTTTTGGAGTTTTTGAGCTGTAAAGAATGAATTTTATGAAATGCCACCCTCACAAATCCTTGCGTGGGCGTTAATTAAAAAATTATAAAATTCAATTCCTAAAGGATAATAAGAAGGCATTAAATATAAAAAAAATTAAAAATTTTTATATAAGGTAAAAGCCCTAATAGATGATCATGTACCATCATATGATCACTCCGTGTATTTGTATACGTAGTTAGATAACAAAATTAATATTTTTCGCGCCTGGCATATATTGTACGCCACGCGAAGCGGGCGGGTAACGGCTAGTATATATATATATATTGAAACACTAAATTTTTGCTTAATTTAAAAATTTAATTATTTAAGCCATTAGACCTCGCGGATAAGGAAATGATCGCCTAAACATCTAAAAAGTGTGATTCGCTGCTCTCGGATATTCCGCTCCCGTGAACCAATGAATGTCTTTGTCTTTGAATGATCTCCACAGATTCGGTAGAATCTGGCGCCAAGTTCCGTTCAAAAATCCCGTTGTAAACGGAGCGCCAGACTACCGACTGTGTTTACTGTAAGCAGAACGGTTTTTTGGAGTCGCGAAATTTTATTTAATTCTGCGGTACTTTTTTGACCTAATTTGTTAATTATAAGAGTAATTAATAATTTAATTTACCGTATTAATTAATTATATTCACTTATAACAATTTATTCACTTAAAATTATTAAATTTTATTAGCACATACTATAGCTCGCTCACAAATTCAGATTCTGACTTTTTTTCGATGGGGAATATCAGCGCCACAGACTAAATAAAATAAAAATGTGTAGTAATCCTTCCTATAGACACGCAACTACAGTAAAAAAAAGTGATTCATAGCTTGCATCTATGGCCGCCAGGGTGCACTGGAATTACATCTACATAAACTGTAGCTTCAAGGGGATAGTTTGCAGTAAAAAATGCAGTCAACACGAGATTTAAGTTGTTATCAATTGTAAATTTTCATTATAATTACAAAAAATACTAAAATCCGAACAAAAACAGTTTCACTGTAAAAAAGTCGCGCCAAGTCCACGTTCATAAGACTATTAGGAAAAAAATTTTTTTTCTTTACAAAAGATACAAAATAAAAAATTAAAAATCAAGTAACCGATATGATTGTTTATGATTTTCGGAAATTAAAAAATTTTATTGTAAATTTAAAAATTAAAAAATTTTAGAACGTACTTGGTGTGCGTCATTGTGTATTTCAATTTTTTTAAAGTCCTAGTAAATAGATTTTACGAATTTCATTAAAAGTAAAATATTTTGCAACCACGCACACTAAATACGTTCTAAAATTTTTTTTTTAATTTTTAAATTTACAATAAAATTTTTTTTAATTTCCGAAAATAATAAACAATCATATCGGTTACTTGGATTTTTTAATTTTTTTATTTTGTATCTTTGTAAAGAAAAAAAAAAATTTTTTTTGTATCTGATGAAAACTCGATTTTTGCAAAACGGGGTGAAAACAATAACTCCCCGATTTTTGAAAATCTTCGATTTTCTTAGCGGGAAGTTAAAAATCCTTGTTTCCAAATATTTTGTCGAGGATATCTTTTGAACCAATCAACCGATTTCGACGTTCTTGGCGGCGATCGACGCGGTTTTTTAAGCTCTAAAAATTATTCTATTTCCTCAAAAACGATCCGAGAAGAAATGTCGGTTATGTCAAAAAAACATTTTTTTTTTGGTTTTTTTTCGTTCACGATATCTCTCGAACGAATCAACCAATTTTGACCGGATTAATGGCGATCGACGTGGTTTTTCAAGCTTAAGAGCTGATTAGTTTTTGAACTTGATCGATAGAGCCTTTTAAAAGTTATTCCAAAAAAACCACTTGAAAAAAAATTTTTTTTCCTAGTTTTTTTTGAGATTTTTCAAAATTTCTCAAAATCTATCGATCCGAATCGGTTCAAATTCACAGGAAATCTAAGTTTAAAGGAACTCTTTAGAACGCCGTTTGGTAGGTTCCGATCGGTTTAGCCGTTCAAAAGTTATAAGCGATTCACAAATTACACACACACACATACATACATACATACATACATACATACATACATACATACGGACGTAGTGACAACCTCTCGGGAGTGTCAAAGAAGCTTCCTATGACCTTCAAACGTCGAGATCTGATGAAAACTCGATTTTTGCAAAACGGGGTGAAAACAATAACTCCCCGATTTTTGAAAATCTTCGATTTTCTTAGCGGGAAGTTAATAATCCCGAAATTTTACAATACATGTATCAAAAGTTTTTTTATCATACTAGTTTTGTTTTTTAATACACATGTTTTAGATGAATAATTGGTTTAAAAAATTGTAAATTTATAAGATGGAATGTAAATTTTATGATTCAATATTATATAAAATTTATCACGTTATTTTGGTAAATGAACTATTTACAATTTGTAAAAAAATTATTGAAACGAATATCATAACTGAAAGTCAAGTGTATTCCAAAATTACTGGTTGCATTTTGTACATTTCTATTGCTTAATCTTAAATAAATAGTATTACTGTATAGTTAATTTAGTATTCTAGTTTTGTAAAAATATTAAACATGAAAGTAAAACCGATCATTTTTTTGAAAATCAACGAATATTTTAGCGAAAAAATAAGAATAATGGTGGATTAGTTATGTGATACGGATCACAAACAATAATTCTATAAAGAATTATTGTACGACGTCATAACATTACAAATTATTCTGTAATATCAAAATGCTGCGTTGCGATAAGTATTATTATATCCAGTTGTAAGTAATTCAAACTAGACCTCGTAATTTTACCTTAGTTTTCTTCTTTAAAAATAAAAAAAAAATCAGAATTATACTGTACGTTATACGAAATAGAATACAATAAATAATTCTGGTAGAATTATCATGCGACGTAAAAATTTCATAAACAAATTTGTAAGTTCGAAATGCTGTATTGCGATAGTTATTACAATTCTTAATTGTAAAAAATTAAAATTTGACTATGTAATTTTACGATACTTGTATTCCTTAAAAATAAAGAATAATAGTATACTGCACAACTAGGGAAGTAAAGTAAGAAATTTCTCAGATCACATATCATTGTCAACAAACATGTGATCTGAGGCTTTCTTATTTACTTCCCGAGGAGTGTATACTATTTTTTTGTCCGACGAAGGCGGAAAGCGGCAACTTAGTTTAGCGCAGCGGGACGAAAGTTGCCACTTTCCGCCCGGAGGGCAAAATAGTATATTACACACCTAGGGAAGTAAAGTAAGAAATGTCTCAGATCACATGTAATTGTTGGCCGAGGCGAAGCCGAGGTCAACAAACATGTGATCTGAGGCTTTCTTATTTACTTCCCGAGGAGTGTATACTATTTTTTTGTCCGACGAAGGCGGAAAGCGGCAACTTAGTTTAGCGCAGCGGGACGAAAGTTGCCACTTTCCGCCCGGAGGGCAAAAAATTATAATTTTAGTATACGTTACATTGAAGAATAAACAATACACCGGCATTCGACATTTACAATACCACGTACTAATTTTGCAATTTTTCTTGGATCTTTAATAATTTATTCAATGATATTATTATGATACTAGAATGATAATTTTTTTAACCCAAGTTTTGAATTGTAGCCTACTTTTATCTTGTAATATCAAATAGGAAGATTTGTAGCTTTTACGTACGTTGGTTTATAAAGTCATTAAAATTTGTTGTCTTTAAAATTACTATACGATGTATTTAATTTTCTAAATATTTTATAAATTTAAAATTTTATACCACGATATTTTTAACTTCCCGCTAAGAAAATTGAAAATTTTCAAAAATCGGGAAGTTATTGCTTTTACCCCGTTTTGCAAAAATTGAGTTTTCATCAAATCTCGACGTTTTAAGTTCACTAGAAACTTCCCTGACTATTTCCGCGATGGTTTCCGTGCAGCTGTATGTGTGTGTGTGTGTGTGTGTGTGTGTGTGTGTGTGTGTGTGTGTGTGTGTGTGTGTGTGTGTGTATGTATGTAAACCTCTTATAACTTTTGAACGGCTTGGCCGATCGGATCGAAATAGGTGGCGATCCAAAGAGTATCATTGCCATTAAATTTTGTGAAAATTTGAATCGATTCGGTTCGCTAGATTTTGAGTCATCTCAAAAACAAAATTTTCAAAAAATCGTTTTTTTAGAATAACTTCAAAACAGCTCCACCGATCACTTCCAAAAACTAATCCGTTCTTAAGTTTAGAAAACCACGTCGATTTCCACCAGTCCCGTCAAAATCGGTAGATTCGTTCGAGAGTTATCGAAAACGAAAAATTTAGAAAAAAGTGTTTTTTTCACATAACTTCGACATTTCTTCTTGGATCGTTTTTTATGAAATGGAATAATTATAAGAGTCTACAAAACCACGTCGATTGCCACCAAGAAC